>NW_017097583.1:65625-74972 GCF_001412225.1 Nicrophorus vespilloides | reverse complement strand
TTTTCGAATTTCACTTGTTTCTACTGTCCGTCAACGTGTTAATAAGTATATATAAAATAAATGTATTCAATTGTACAGAAAATTATTATTTATTTAAATTATTATTATTGATTACAATCACGAACATTAAACAAGTTTCAACGTTTGAAAGGACTTCATACATTATTCACCAGATTAACGTATTGCATGTGCAGCACTGATTTAATCGTTATATCCAAAGAAATATTGTATTCACTACTAATATTTATTATGCAAAATTTATCAAAAAAAAAAAAAACTTAAATTCAATGTTGAGATCATATTATACTTTTATAATTACAAATCTTGTTGTTTTGTGTAAACAAATAATGTTTTGTTTTTGTTTTAACAGTTGTATATTAATTCGGTGTTTATTTAAATTTTCGTTACACCCAGTAATTGCATAATCAATCAATGCTTTGTTAAAATGTCAACTGGATTTAAACATATTTGTTTGTCTTTCCTTAATATATTTTTTTTTTGGGAACAAGTCGACCTTGCTCTTGAGAATTGGAGTAGTATAAAAGAGTCATACATCTCTAAACCCAATACAGTTGTCTAACAGTTCAACGGTTAAACTACAAAATGAAATTCTTGGTGAGATTTCCACTTCATACTTTGAATTAGATTTTCATAATTATTTTTCTTTACAGATTGTCTTTGCTTGCGCTTTGGCTGCTGCCACTGCTGGTAATTTGGTTACCCCATTTTACCCTGGAGCTCAACATCTTCCGGTCATTGGACCAAACGGTGTACCAGTTGATACTCCAGCTGTGCAACAGGCTACCGCCGAGCATCTGGTTCATAAGGTCGAAGCTCAAGTCCGCAACGGAGATTACGTGCATTCGCCAGTTGTTACTTATCCTGTTCATCATCCAGTAGCAGTAGAAGGATTACCTTTAGATACTGCTGAAGTTGTTGCTGCTAAGATTCAACACTTCGCTGCGCATGAAGAAGCTTTGGCTCGTACAGGACATCATGATGTTTACTACCGCGCTCGTCGTGGAGTAGTATCTCCAGTTGCTTACACTTCTGCTTACTCCCATACTCCAGTTGTAGCAACCGCTTACTCTTATCCCTATGTCCATAACTCTGCTGTTCTCTACCGTAAGCGTCGTGGAGTAGTAGCTCCAGTAGCTTACCATTATCCTCCAGTTGTAACTGGTACAACTTACTCCCATCCATTCATCCATAACTCTGCAGTTCTTTACCGTAAACGTCGTGGTGTTGTAGCTCCAGTAGCTTACACTGCTGGTTACCATCATTCTCCAGTAGTAACTGGTGCTGCTTACTCTTATCCTTACGTCCATAGCCCAGCTGTTCTTTACCGTAAACGTCGTGGTGTTGTAACTCCAGTAGCTTACACCTCCGGTTACCATCATTCTCCAGTAGTTTCTCACCACTCTGTCTACTCTGCATTCCCTTACGTCCATCATTACTAAATGAGTTTAAAGTTGACGACATTTGTAATTGAATTTCATGCTTCTTGAATAAACGATATTATAAAATTATTATTATATGTTATTAATTCAAAATCAAACCAAATAAAAATATTTCAATTTTATTTTCAATTGTTAATTAAGTATAATTAAATATAATTTCCAAAATAATGATTTTATTACATCTAAATATATAAGTAAATTTCTATAATTATGAGAAAAGAAATATTTCGTAAATTATATAACAATTAATAATCATAATGAAAGTATACATTTTCTAATGAATAATAGTAATAACATTGCAATAAACGTAATGTGAACTTAACAAAATAACATAATAAGAAAAATAAATCTGAAAACCATAGAGTCGAAACGGAAGCGAACCGATAACTATAAACCGGTAATTTTTAATTGAACCGTAACTGTAACCGGAATGAAAAATTGCTGAATTGAAAAACTGAAACCGAAATCGGAACGAAATTTTAATTTCGTTAATTCATAATGGATTTCTTTCATGTATGTTCTTTGACGGTGGCAATCGCAAGCCCGACAACCGAAATCCCGTCTATCGAATTCCCGATGCTCAAAATCCCGACGTTTGAAATCCCGACTATGTCTCTAATTATTATAATAACATTATAATAATAACATTTTTATGGTAGTCGGGATTTCGATACACTCAGGATTTCAATAGATGTTTTGCTTTATTTATGTAGCCATTCGACAAAAAAAATCGACATTGTGTTGGTCGGTCTATTGTGAATAGAGTATACAAACAAACAATGTATAAGAGACATCCAAGAAGTCTATTTGAATATTCCGTAATATTTTTTCAAATAAACAAATACATAATAAATAAAAGCATTTTGTTTGAACGCTTAATCAACAATAAAAATAGAGTTTCAACCGACTAAAAAGAGAAAATTTTAAGAAGAAAGGGGAAGCACAAGTCTTGCGCAACTAACATTAGAATAAATTCAAATTAAAGTGAATAAAAAGGATATTACTAGAAACATGATTGAACTGAACCGGAACTGAACTGAAACCGAATCTGGAATAATAAACATTTACTTGGAACGTAACCGTAAACCGGAAAGAAATTAATTTCGGTTCGACTGTCTGCTAAAAACCATAGGTCTTTTTGCCATTTTATAAAGATTATTTTACAATTATTATTTAAATTAATATGAAAGAATTTTTTGACTAAAAATTTCAAACAAATATTCTTTTATATGTCTCTACTTATTTTTTTATATAAATCATTAAAAACTATCAATATAATTATTAATATTTGATTAATTATAAAAAAAAATCACGATTTTCAAATTAATAAAATAATAAAATCAGTAAATATCTTCTTTACAATTTTTGTATTGTATCCAATATTAATTATTAATAAAGTAATAAAATATTAAAAGTAACATAAATTAGTGTGTTATTATACTATATCATTTAATTAGAGTACAAAAAACATTTCCTGTTAAAAATGTCGTTATAATTACTTTTTTGTCACATGCTTTGTCGAATTGAATAATTTATTTAAAAAATAAACGATTGTGCATACAATAGAACAAGTATAACGACTAATCTGATCTACATTAAAAGTAAATCATTTGCATACACGAAATAAACAGAAGCTGCTGTCCTTGCACTTGCACCAAATAGTATATAAATCAAAGAAAGTATTAATTTTGGTACAGTTGTCTGACAGTCCTGATCCAAGGAGGTTTAACGATAACAAGAAAACATTAAAAATGAAATTTATGGTAAGTATTTTTTTTGGAATTGTGAATTATTTAAACTGTAATTACTTTTCTTAGATTGTATTTGCTTGCGCTTTGGCTGCTGCCTCAGCTGGAAACTTGCTGACTCCAGTTTATCCCGAGCAACATCTTCCAGTAATTGGACCCAACGGTGTACCAGTCGATACTGCTGCTGTCCAACAAGCCACTGCTGAGCATCTAGCTCACAAAGTCGAAGCCCAAGTTCGTAACGGAGATTTAACTGTTGCTCCAGTCGTACAACATCCTTTGGGACTTGAATCTCTAGCTTACACCCATTACCCATTTACCCAATACTCTGGACTCTTGCATCGCGCTCGTCGTGGTGTTGTAGCTTACTCTTCCGGTTACCATCATGCTCCAGTTGTAGCAACTTCAGCTTATTCTTATCCTTACGTCCATAGTCCAGCTGTTCTTTACCGTAAACGTCGTGGTGTTGTAGCTCCAGTTGCTTACACTGCTGGTTACCATCATACTCCAGTAGTAACTGGTGCTACCTACTCTTATCCTTACACCCATAGCCCAGCTGTCCTCTACCGTAAACGTCGTGGAGTAGTAGCTCCAGTTGCTTACACCGCTGGTTACCACCATTCTCCAGTTGTAGCAACTTCTGCTTACTCTTATCCTTTCGTCCACAACTCTGCTGTCCTTTACCGTAAACGTCGTGGTATTGTAGCTCCAGTAGCTTACACCTCCGGTTACCATCAAACCCCAGTTGTATCTCACCATTCCGTCTACTCTGCTTTCCCTTACCTCCACCATTACTGAAAATTCTGCATACTTACGCTTAAACGGATTGGAATAAACTTGATTTGAAAAATGTAATAACATTATAAAGAAATTAATAAAACTTTTATTGTAAAATTATACTTGTTTTGTTTTTCATACTGTTAAATAACTCTTTATATTGTCGTGGCCGACCAATTTATTGTCATCTATTGCAAACTAATATGTATATTTGTTAGGGCCATGACTTTCCTCTTAATTATTACAAATCATATTTAATGTATCCATCAAATATACAAACGGATACTTGTACGTGATTATTTAGAATAACTTATGGAATATTCCAAACAACGGTTACACATTAAATCGTATAGTTGCGTCTATTGCATCACCACTTAACAGCCTTTGACAGCCTCTAAATATTTGGGCAGGATCATAAAACTTAGATAAAGAAACGCTTGTGTTTTCCACAAGGTCAAACCTTATTCTCCCACGCAGCCCTTTTTAAAATGAACACATTTTTGTATTATATAATTTAGTCTTAGTTAGGAGAGCGAAGAAAGAAGAAGTCTTAGTCAGGGGAGCGAAGAGAAAAGAAGTCTTAGTCAGGGGACCGAAGAGAGAAGAAGTCCTTCTTGGGAGAGTCCAAGGAAGAGCACTTACTTCATAAACACTAACTTAAGAGGAGAATGTAACTCTTTGTTAATAATACCTGAGATCAACTATTGTGTATAATAAAGTTAATTAAGAATATTGCATTTAATATTCATAAACCCCTCTAAGACTCCGCAACGACATAACTACGAGATAATCCACGGTGTCCAAGGATTTCTTAATCCCGGGACACGACAATATATCGAAGACTATAAACGTGCAACATGCAAATAATTACGTAATTACAAATCAACTCGAGAGGTCATATTTGTTCCTTTTGCTTCATTGTTTGAGAGTGGTAAACGGCTTCCAGGTATCGGATGTAAATTAATTGCAGCGTTTAGAACTAATTAATCGCAATCGATTGATTGTAAATCAACTATTGGTGTAACGGTCAAACAACTATTTGATAAACTACGTCGGAGTTCCGTGATTTGGAACCAAGTTGATTGCATAAGTTAAACAAATCGATTACAATGTTTACAGCAATTTTTCATAATTGCAGTAATTCTTCTATGATTTAATTACGAATTATACATAATTAATGAAGTTTGTCACTTTCTGCAAATATTATTTAATTTTATAGTTAATATTATCGATTATATAATTTCTATGGAACTGAGCGTAATTTAATGAAGTAGACGTAAAACACTTAATCTCGAAATTAATGAGCGAACTGTTTATTTTATTTTCATGTTTCCCTTTCTCTTTGTATTAATCAATGTGTTTTCTTGTTTCGCGTAAAATTGAGCGTGAACCGTGCAGGAGTTGAAGGGCTCAATACACTTTATTGATAGACTGTGTACAATGTCTAGACAAAAGCAATTGGTTTGAATGGGCGAGAGAACTAAGCGTAAAGAGAAGCGCTGAATAGCTTTATAACAGGTTACAAATAACAATAGTAAAATAAAAGCATCATAAGAATATGCTACAACAACAGCAGCAGCGGACAAAACATCTATCAGAGAAGAATGAAATGCGATGTCCGTACACAATTTTATTCCAAGAAAATAAATTGCAGAAGTTGCGATGCAAAAATAAGTGGTAAAATCGATTTCCACTTGTTGCCTTTTCAACTGCTCCTCGTCTTCATTATTTATTTAGTTTTTTTCGGTAGACCTTCTCAATTGTCGTCTGCATTTCTCTTATATAAATGTACTTAATATATAAATAATGTTATGTAATTATATAAAAAAAAATCATTAATAATCTAATTATATTTAATTTAATTAATGCTCAAACATAGCAAATAAATTAAAATTGAATTAATGAATATTAAATTTCATTCAGTTTATTTTTTCTGTATTTAAAATCATTATCTAATACCAAATAAAATTAATATTCTCAAGAAATTCAGCTTTATTGTTGTAACACCTAGAACTTCTCAATAATATTGGCTGTATTTTTCTAATATAAACTTACTTTATATATAAATAATGTTATGTAATTTTATAAAAAAGATCATTAATAATGTAATTATGTTTAATTTAATTAATGCTCAAATATAGTAAATAAATTACAATTTAATTAGTGAATATACAATTTCATTTAGTTTAATTTTATGTATTCAAAATCATTATCTAGTACCAAATAAAATTAATATTCTTAAGAAATTCAGCTTTATTGTTGTAACACCATTACCATAACTTATGTTAACCTTGCGGAATCGTGCAACGTTTAAGTTTGTAATCGATATGTAAGGAAATAAAGAAAAACTCGAGTTCCATGTGTAATTTATATGTAACCTTGAACTAGGAAATTGCAGAAAACTTAGTTATTCGTGATGGTTATAATAGATTCTATTATTTTAATTATTATTTGTTTTTTTACAGTATAATTAAAGTTGCTCGCACTTCATGAAGAATATGACCTTTATAGAGTCAACGTAATCAAATGTTTGGATTTTACGTTTTTTTTTTATATTATTTTACCTATTAAGAGGATTCATATTTCTCGTTCTTGTTATTATAAATACTTTAAAAAATTATTTAAAAGTCCATAAAAAAAACTTTTATATTGACAATAATAAACGTTTTTGTAGCATAAAAGTCGGGCAATTTAACATTTTCTTCGAAATTGCTTCATCTAAACCAGTGATTCCCAAAGTGGGCGCTGCATCGATCCAGGGGGTGGTAGAAATATCAAGACATATATCTTTCTGTTTAATTGCTATTCAAATTTAAAAAAAAAACATGGGGCGCTGATTAATATTTTTTCTGGAAAGGGGATAAATTTGGGAACCACTGATCTAAACTAAACACATATTTTAGTTTTCTAGCTCATAGAAATGTATTAAAAAAATAGACTTTTAATTGCTGAAACTTACAAATTGACGAATATGACGAATATGACGAATATTGTTCAATGATTTCTACATAATTCGAAATTAATTTAATATTTTTTTGTAATTAATTAGTTTATTAGCTTTGTAAGATACATTGCTTTAATAATAAATAATATAAACAACAAAAAAACGTAGAAATATTATTAATTGCTTTGAGATAGGAAAAAAAGTTATTATAAATGATATTTAACAAATTATAATAAAATACGAATATTATTATAATTTGTTAAATATTTATTCTCACTAATAAATTATACTTAACTAGAACGTTTTAGAATATTATGATATGATTGCAATGATTAAAACATAAATAAAAACAATCCTAAAGAACTTAAGAATATTGATTCACAACGAAAATTATGTAATTTCTGCTTACTACCAAGAGAAACAAGTTTTAAACATTCTTTCATACCTTAGTATAAATAATTTATTAATCCTAAATATATGATAATCCTCTTACTGAATAAAGTATACATAAAGAACAATAGTTTTATGACATCTTATTATGGTAATAAAGTATTTAACTGCGATAATCCGATGAACACAGTCGTTCCAAATAGATTTATGGGGAATGTGTGTTTGCCATTAATACTGGTTGGATGAGTTAGGTCGACGTTTCGGACCTCGTAACAGATATTAACCCTTTTAGTACTAGTCCCACATTGCGTGCAAACGTAGAAAGGGCGGAACATATCATACAACACAAACGAATGCATAAATCTATGAAAATCAATCGCAGCTTATAATTACGCTTTTTAAATTAATTTTATAAATTATGTAATAACAATGTTTACGTAATTATGCAATAATATAAAAAAAAAATAACAATAGTGAATTAAAGTACATGAATCGAAGCAACAGACAAATAAATTGCTTTGAAATTGGTACATATTAGTATTGTGTCTAGTCTAGACATACACCCACCTCATAATTACGTAATCAATTTGTTTTCATCTTGAAAAACTTAATTAATTGATTTTTTTTATAAATTTGTTATGTACAGTAATTATATTTGTACAAATACATATGTAAATAAAAATTAAAGTGAATAATTGATTGGTGATTTTATTATGTAATACAAACTTAATTAATTATAGAAAAATCATTAGTTATATTTATATAAAATCATCAAAATTTATGTTTACTTAAAGTTTACTTTATGTAATTGGAAGTAAATATCCACAATGAATATCTTATTGCTAAAAAAATAAATACATTATTGATTTATTATACGACTACAATTTTTTTTTCTGCTTGTTTCTAATTGGATTATTTTTTATTAAAAATAATTTAATGAAATCAAATACAATAATTAAGAATGAATAATAACAATTAATAATCTAATTGTATATTAGTTTAATTAATTGAAAAAAAAATATAAATTTGTTATGTAATGTAATTGTACAAATACAAATGTAAATAAAGATTAAACTGAATAATTGATTGGTGCTATTATTATGTAATACAAACTTAATTAATTATAGAAAAATCATTAGTTATATTTATATAAAATCATCTAAATTTATGTTTACTTAAAGTTTACTTTATGTAATTGGAAGTAAATATACACAATGAATAAATTATTGCTAAAAAAATAAATACATTATTGATTTATTATACGACTACAATTTTCTTTCTACTTGGATTATTTCTTATTACAAATAAGTTAATGAAATCAAATACAATAATTAAGAATAAATAATAACAATTAATAATCTAATTGTATATTAGATTATTTCTTAAGATTTACTATGAATATGATTTTTGATACTGTCGGGATTTCGAATGTCGGGAATTCGATTGTCTCAATATAGATCAGATTTAAACTTTGTAGTCTAGTCATTTGATTATCACATTATATATTTTTTTAATTTGCTATTCGCGAAGTTACGAAGACATTAACCTAGTTTGAAGAGAGGTCGGGTCGTGGCCGGTTGCTGCGGTTTCTCGCAGACATCGTGTCTTGTTTCTGGAATCCTTTATGAATGAACCGATGAGGACTTTCTTCCGTTCCGTACGAGCTCTAAAAATACAGAGCTCGGCTCGAACGAGGCAGCAGGCGGTTTGTTTCACATTCTTCGCGGGTCAACAGTCCGACGCGGATTCGTACGTTCCTATAACATATCAGGTTATGGATTTTTCTTCATCCTCTTTCGTGGATCGGACGTTGTGCAATGTATTGTCGATTATACCACAATCCGCGTTTTTGTTCCGCTCCACAACTTTCCAATTGAAATATAAAAAAAAAAATATATATACGAAAACATAAATTTACATGTAAAACATAAGAAAAATAATTTACATGATTTATTATTATTTTTTTTAATATTATGATGCAAATATTTATTTATAACTAAACATACAATGTTTTTTTTCCTGAATAAT
>NW_017097583.1:48817-65600 GCF_001412225.1 Nicrophorus vespilloides | reverse complement strand
ACAGTAATTATATTTGTTATGTAATGTAATTGTACAAATACAAATGTAAATAAAGATTAAACTGAATAATTGATTGGTGCTATTATTATGTAATACAAACTTAATTAATTATAGAAAAATCATTAGTTATATTTATATAAAATCATCAAAATTTATGTTTACTTAAAGTTTACTTTATGTAATTGGAAGTAAATATCCACAATGAATAACTTATTGCTAAAAAAATAAATACATTATTGATTTATTATACGACTACAATTTTCTTTCTACTTGGATTATTTCTTATTACAAATAAGTTAATGAAATCAAATACAATAATTAAGAATAAATAATAACAATTAATAATCTAATTGTATATTAGTTTAATTAATTGAAAAAAAAAATATATATTTGTTATGTAATGTAATTGTACAAATACAAATGTAAATAAAGATTAAACTGAATAATTGATTGGTGCTATTATTATGTAATACAAACTTAATTAATTATAGAAAAATCATTAGTTATATTTATATAAAATCATCAAAATTTATGTTTACTTTATGTAATTGGAAGTAAATATCCACAATGATTAACTTATTGCTAAAAAATAAATACATTATTGATTTATTGTACGACTACAATTTTTTTCCTACTTGGATTATTTCTTATTACAAATAAGTTAATGAAATCAAATACAATAATTAAGAATAAATAATAACAATTAATAATCTAATTGTATATTAGATTATTTCTTAAGATTTACTATGAATATGATTTTTGATACTGTCGGGATTTCGAATGTCGGGAATTCGATTGTCTCAATATAGATCAGATTTAAACTTTGTAGTCTAGTCATTTGATTATCACATTATATATTTTTTTAATTTGCTATTCGCGAAGTTACGAAGACATTAACCTAGTTTGAAGAGAGGTCGGGTCGTGGCCGGTTGCTGCGGTTTCTCGCAGACATCGTGTCTTGTTTCTGGAATCCTTTATGAATGAACCGATGAGGACTTTCTTCCGTTCCGTACGAGCTCTAAAAATACAGAGCTCGGCTCGAACGAGGCAGCAGGCGGTTTGTTTCACATTCTTCGCGGGTCAACAGTCCGACGCGGATTCGTACGTTCCTATAACATATCAGGTTATGGATTTTTCTTCATCCTCTTTCGTGGATCGGACGTTGTGCAATGTATTGTCGATTATACCACAATCCGCGTTTTTGTTCCGCTCCACAACTTTCCAATTGAAATATAAAAAAAAAAATATATATACGAAAACATAAATTTACATGTAAAACATAAGAAAAATAATTTACATGATTTATTATTATTTTTTTTAATATTATGATGCAAATATTTATTTATAACTAAACATACAATGTTTTTTTTCCTGAATAATTTCATAAATAAATTATTTTTTTACAAATGTTTAACGGTTATAAATTAATAGATTTGTATTTTAATTACTTTTTTTTTTAATAAATTTAAATATTTTAGAAGAAATTAAATTATATTTTACTATAAAAAAAACATCTTAAGAGTATATATTCAAATTATATTAATTATAAATGTAATTAGTTGTTTTTTTACAAATGTATTGAATCATGACAGAAGACACGAATGAAGATTTCTTAGAAATGAAAGTGAAAGCTGAAGCGAAAGACCGTATTGAAACTGAAATTCCTTGTTTCACTTTTAAATATCCTGATGAAATAATTTTTATATATCAAAAAAAAGGCAATAATTGAAGACGTCGAAAGTTTTATAGTTTCAATTTTTTACTAGAGAAATATATTTGAAGGAAAATTAATATGGGATTAACAAGGAAAATTACATAAAGAGTCAAGATAAGTTATGATAAAGAAAGTTTATAAAATTGATATTGATTCTAGCTATAAAATAAACTTAAAATTACATAAAACAATGCGTTTTCGTCATTTTCATTTTAATTTTCAGAACTTTTAATTATTAAATTACTTTCATTGATACCAATTAAGTCCAATTATTATCTAAAATATAAAAGCACAATAATTATTTATATAATTACATAAAAATGTAATTACAGCAATACCTCGAATAGTGCGATTAATCCTCCAATATTCAGGATTAATTTAGAAACTAAATATATATCAAAAAAAGCACACAAAATGGCTCGATTTTATAAAAAGAAAATAAAAATATATAATTTATTAATAAACAAAAAAATTACCAATTATTTTTTAGAATTTAGAATGATTATTGCATCAGTCGTACATAAAAACGTATATAGAAATAAAAAGAACAAAATAAATACATATAATTTCAAAAAAAAATAACTGATACAAAGGGCTATTGACCATAAGTCTTTCTGTCCGATTTGTTCTAATATTAAGATGAAAACGGCACTCTACGAGTTTTTGATATAATTTTTACATAAAAATTCAATAATTCAGTATAGAAACATTAATAATCATTTAAAAATATAGATTTTTTTTTTAAATAAAAGTGAAATTTATTGAACATAAATATTTCTGAGATTTATTTGTGTTAAACATATTCGGTGGTATTGAACTAACGGAATAATAGAAAATCTATTACGAACTTTAACTTCTTGTTGATTTTTGTTCGTGCGTATTATGTAAATTATGAAATTTCTAAGAGAAATTTGATTAAAAACAATTGTTTTCTTTGAAATGTCAATAGGTGAAATTTTACTTTGTATTTATATTTAATAAATAATCTTTTTACCAATATTTAATAAAAGTTGTAGTTTTTGTTGTGATGTTCTAGACATTATATAATTTCGATTTATTTGTATATATTTGTATTTGTATTTATAATGTTAATCTGACGATAATCTTCAGTTACACCATAATTTTAAGCATTCCACAATAGATTTTTAAACATATTTTAAGCATAGTGCGAATGAATTGGATTAAATTCAAAAATAATAATTTACTTTTTTTTTTATGATTTGGAATTTAAATATAATATTTTTAATATTCCAAAACCTATTAGAATAAATGAATATATATCTCAAGCCCGACAACCGAAAGACCGTCTATTGAAATCCCGACGTGCGAAATCCCGACTATATCAAAATTTCGACAACCTTAATCCCGACTATATCCAAAATTTTTACAATAACATTTTTAAATTATTTCGAAGCGTAGCTTTGTGCTACACTTTTATTATTAATAACAATAAATTATTATAAATTTATTTGATTTTGTTAAATTATTCATAATAAACCTTAACATTATGAAATAATCTCAAATACAATTAGATTATTACATTTTATTATTTATTATTAATAACAATTTAAAAATCACAACGATCCGGAATAATTTAAAAATGTTATTGTAGACATTTTAGATATTGTCGGGATTTTGATAAAAAATGAAATAAATACAAAAGTTATTGATCTTAACTAACAAATAGGTTATTGACCGTTTTCTGTCTAAATATTGATAAATTTGTTAAAATTAATTACCAAATTCTTTGAATATTTGAGCTAATAAAAAGCCTAATTAATTAGGATAAATATCATTAAAATTCTGCTCTTGCAAATCAAGTGAAAGTTTATCATAAAACACACTCGTATATCTTATATATACTTGTTATATATAACAACTATGTATATATGTAAATAAACAAATATATAAATAACATGTGCGTGAGATATAAAGAAATGCGTGTTCGATTGTGCAAGAGTTAAAGAATTCGATAAAAATCACCGACCTCCTTTATTTTCTTTTTGCATTTCTTCGCGTTTTCGAAGTTTTAATTAATTAGAATCTTAATGAGTTTCATACAATCTGAAACTGTAATTCACGAAGTTTATAAATAATAAATTTTTATAATAAAAAAAAATCTCATTCGTTGATTGCACAAAACTTAAAGAAATTAAAAGTGTTTCTTTTTAAAATTTAGCTGACCTTATGAACTATTCTATTAAACTGTAATTAAAAAAGTTTATACATCATATTAACCTTTGTTAATTACAATTAATAACTCTATTTATATAAAAATAAATAAAGCAATGTTGATTGCACGAAAATAAACGAGATGAAAAGTATTTGTTTATTGGATTGACCTTTTGAACTTATTCTTATTATTAACAGTTTTGGAATTGTAGTGTTGTAATATAAGTTTCGATTATGGAAATGAACGTCGATTTGCATAATGCGGTGTTTCGGATGTAATAAAAGAAAGCAATAGGCAACGATCAAGGGATGAAATAAGGGAATGCGAGGAAGTAAATTACAGGAATCGTAAAACGCAGCCCAACGTTATTATATTTTTTTTTAATTTTATTTTTTTCCTTTCATCGTTACTGGTTTGTTTGTTTTCTTGCATTATTACAAATCGATATTACATTAAGATTAAAAGCACACAAATATATAAACTTGTAAAGTTAGGGAGTTTTGTATACGAATTCGGATATTATCTTGCAATAAATAAACATAATTAGAAACGCATTTACATATTTTAAATATTACTACAAAATGATCAAATACGTAGTAGAAATGAATAATATTGAATTTTATAGTCAAACTAATATCATTTATTGTTAAATCTACATAAATATATCACAGAAAAGCTCAAATTCAAATGCATTCCCTGCAAATATGACTTGAACATATATTTTTTGTCAAATTATGCAACAATGCGATGCTTTTTAATATTTTTTACTACTTATGCTAAAATTGACCGGGTTGGAATGAAATATTATAATATCTTAACAAATGATTTATATTATGTGATGTTACAGTAATGGAATAAAGTTCACTGCAAAATTAAGATTTAAATAAAGTAATAAGGTCAATTTGACCTGATAATGGTAGTCATGGTTCATATAAATATAAATTTAATAATAAGTAATTACACAAATTAATTATTTCTTGTTAATTTTAACAGAAAATTTAGAATATTCACTTTTTATAAAACATCAAAATAAAAGTTACAACATTTTATAAGAAAAATGTTTCGTAAAAAAATATTGTTAAAATTTGTATATAATTGTAAGTTGTTTTTTTTTTTGTAATTAATAGATAACTTTATGAAGATGAATAATTCTGCTTTTAATTAATGAATATACGGCTCGTTATACAATGATGGTAAATTGGAGCGAAGATAATGTAATTAGTTTGTTAGATGGGAAAAGCGAAGATAAAGTGCGAATGCGGCTCTTCGTTATATTTCCGGTGATGCAGTGACGCTTCCGCAGTTCCGATCTGACACTGTTTATGTTACAGTTGCATAACGGAAACATTTGCAAAAGCAAAACTTTCCCAGATTGCATGTACATGATTTATCTACATAAATGTTATTAATTTCACAATAAAACACATGAAATTAATTCACTAATTGTTATAAATGAAAACATTGTAATATCTAATGCACAACATAACTTTCTTACGCAATAGATCAATCAATAACTAGATTTTTTTTATGTCGTGTAATTTTATTCATAATCTGTTCATCAATGTGAACATTGAGTAAATTTAAGATCGCGGTTGACATTAGGTAGGTAATCTTTCTCGGTGGATAGTTACCATTATGATGATGATTTTCACTATTTCCTTTGACTGTGAATCTGCTTCTATACTTAACACTGTCATTGTCCATCGACTTGGCTGAAGGTCCATATGCTGAACCTGATTCATTTGACTGTCCATCTGTGATGAACGATGGCCCTTTTGCTGAAAGCACCCAGAGGGCTCACAAAGGGCCTGGCTTGACCAGGATTTGAACCTACGCCCACTAGCTCATGGGTGGGGCGACTTAACCATTCGGCTATTAGTCGCCCTTAAATAGATATAAAAAAGTAATTCATAATTTATCAATCAATGTATAAAAACAACATCAATTTATTTGTTTATATCAATATTTACGTATTTCGTCTCTAATTATAGTAAACACACATAATTAGTGTTGATTCATGATTCCCTTTAACGACTAACGAATATTATCAATCAATTTCTTGAACTGAACGTTTTATTGATTTATTTATACCAATATTTATGTATTTCTTCTTTAATTATCCCAAGTTGAAGCGTCTATATAAAATATTTTTATACTTATACAAATTATGCATTTTGTATAACCAAATATATTTGAAATTATCATTTTTTTCTGATAAGAATATCGAAAATATAAACAGAAAACTGCTTTTTTTTTTGTTGTCTGTTCTGTTTATTACCTATTAACTATAGTCATTAATAAAAAGCGAAAATATGTGTTTTTATTTATATGACATTATGTAATCATTAATATTATATTTCTATATCAGTAAAATGCTTTTATTAAGAGAATTTATATTACAACCACGTTTCTATTCACTATATACTATTTTTTCTTGTTTTAAATATTTTCAGTTCACTTAGATAACATTTATTTATCATTTTTGATAAATTTTTTGATACAAAAATAAGTTTTAATATAAATTAATTAACTTTTTTTTATATAAAATATAAATGTTTTAAATAATTACATTAAATATTAGAAAAAAAATAATAGAAATTTAAAAATTTTGTTATATTTGATTATTTCTGATTATAATCTAACTGGAAGATTCTGCAGCATTCGAAAGTTAATAAAAATACCATTGAAAAACAGAAATATCCACAATTTTTGATATTTATCTTATATTTGATTGCAGCTGAATACAAACTGGATGGAAATATTTTTTTATAGATATGATTAAAATAATCTAACTGGAGGATTGTGCAGCATCTGAAAGTTAATAAAAATACCAGTGAATAACAGAAAAATCCACAATTATTGAAATTTTTCCTATATTTATTTGTTGCTAATTAAAAACTAGATGTAGTTATCATTAAAAGAATCTAACTTAACGAGTTTAAAAACGTTCCAAAATTTTCGGATTTTTATTCGTATAGTGAAACATATTCAAAAATACACATAATATGTGTACACAAGTTTTAAAAATGATGTCCCGCAATCCGGGACTTCTCTTCACATCGTCACTCGTTATGCGAAACGTTCGTTAAGCGAGGTTCTACTGTATTTGTTTTATAATATGGATTAATTTAAATTTGGGTAGGTGTGATTAAAGCAATATCTAACTGTAGGATTCTACATTATCCGAAAGTTAAATCCGACACCGATTCAAATTAAATTCAAGTTATAATGAGTTCCTGAAACGCGTTAATAGCAGCTGAAAGTGTCCATAGAAGAGGAAAATACATTGAATAGAAGCGCTTATATAACGCATAAAACAATTCATCACAAAAACTACTCTATACATAACATTATACAACAATACCTGCTTCGGATTCATTATAATCAGGTTTAAATATTCCAAACAAAACATTTTTTTTTAAATTATTGGTTTTTATGCGGTTTTAAATTCTTTTCTGAACTATGCAAACTTTAACTTTTTTTGCATTTAGAGCAGTTAAGAAAATGTCGCTAATTAAAATGACAATTTCTAAATTTATATTAGGGAGAAAGTTTTTCTCTAATAACAATAAAGAAAATAATTGTATTACGTGTTTTTTTGTTTTTATCGCTAAGACTGAGTAGTAAATGTATACCAGTTGCAAATTGTGTCAAGTGGACACTTCAAACACATTAGTTTTTACCGTCAATATTTATTTTCTTATTTTTTTTTATAAAAGTTTTCTATCAATAAAAATAATTGTTTCATGCATGAATTACATATATTAATTAATTTGTTATAATAATAACGATGTTTGTAATAGTCATCAAAAATAAACAATATTTACGTAACAATACAAAACAATGACATAAACCATTAATTAGTTAATAATGTATACAATTACAGTGTTTTTTTTTTAATTAAATAGTATAAGTATAATCAATAAAATCTCTATTTTTCTTTAGAATTTAGAAACAAATAGTAATATGTTTTTGAGTAAACTAGAGGAAAACGCTAACCACGTAGTTACAAGTATCATAAAATCGATTTACATGTCACGCACAAAAAGGGTTTAATCATAAAAAAGAAACAAATATTGCCTAAAAACTGGTCTGTGTATAATAAACTTTTTCAGCCCTTTTAGTCAAATGAAATCTACTACATGAAATTCATCCATTTTTTTATATATATTTTATTTGTAAACACACTAAACGCAGTTTTTTTTCTAATTAATTTAAGTATAGGTTTTTATAAACTTTGTATGGTTAAGTCGCCCTACCCACGTGCTAGTGGGCACAGGTTCAAATCCTGGTCAATTCAGGCCCTTTGTCTGCCCTCTCGGTACTTACATCAATAGGGCCATCGTTCATCATAGATAGATTAATCCAAAGAACGAGTTATATAATATTATTTATACATTATTATTCCATTAATGCATTTGTTTTTTTTTTACAAAGCATACTCGATTATTTGCAAATCAAAATTTTAGCAAACTTCAATGCATAACTAAAACAACTAAAACTGTTTATTATTCTAATAACGGCAATAAATTGGGAAATTATTTTCGCGCATTGCAAATTGAAATTAATCCAAGCACGTTTCGTTTCGACATCTATAATAATATACGAATTTTAGAAATTTTTTCTATTTTGCATTTGAGATGCGCAATTTTTATTTACATTATCAAATTTGAGAGATGACCAATTTTTCTTGCTTCAAGAACAAAAATATATGAATATTTGCATTACCTGAATCAACAAATTTCGTTTTTGAAATTTTACTATTTTGCAATTGAGATGCGCAATTTTTATTTACATTTGAGATGGATCTAAAAGATATTTAAAATCTGCAAGAAAATATTCAAAAATTTCGTTTTTTTTTTCTTTAGAAATCCAGTTTAAAGTTTGTCGCGTTTTCGGTTTATTTTTTTGTATAGCGAACGTATGTTACATATTAAATGCGCTGTTAATGAAATTATATTACGTGGAATCAAAGCCACGACAAAAGTGTGTTCATTATGCATTCAATCGGCTCGTGTTTCCGAAAGCCATATATCATTGTATACAAATTAGGTAAAAACTATGTTGAGAAACTACAGTTTGTACATTGGTTTTATTGCATCTCTTTCTACACAAATCTTAATATTCATTAATAAATTATTAGTTTAAACAAATACAAATCCATATATTATAAATTATTATAAAATTTTCCAAATTTTGAAGCACAGAACAAAAAAATTAAACAAATTATTTCCTATTTCCAGTTTCTTAAACATACCAAAATTCATAAATAATTAGTTTAAAATTTAAAAGAAAAACATTGGTTTTGTAACTGAAAAGTTGATACAATTTTCAGGATTAAAACCGAAACATGAGAATTCCATTTTCAGAATTTTTTTTTCAAATCTCATAAATCCGAAGCGTACAAGAATTAACTGTTTTGCCGTCAGATATTTGCACGGTTTTGCATTGTTTTTTAACGCAGGTTTCCTATTATTGTACTCATTCTTTTTTGTTTTGTGTGTGTTGTTGTCCTGCCTCTGATTCCGATTCTGTTTTCGTTCGATTTAGTTCACAAACGCAATGAAATTTCCAAACCCGGAATTTCATTCAATATTCATGACCGATATGCGAGCTAAAATATTTCTATGTCCAATACCATTTTTTTGTTGTTGTTTTGTTTTGTTTCCACGAACGTCAATTGTAGTTTAAAGATTAAATTTATGAATGTTACAGTTTTGGAAAAAATCAAAGGTTACTACATGATGAATGCATTGAAATGGTGGAATTCAGTTCGGATGAATTCAGTTGCATATTTTTAGGTTTATTTTTTTTATTTTACTAATTAAATTTGTTGATTTTTATTGAAATTAATTAAGAAAACCAAATGATCTTATAAGATGATGTTAGAAAACTATTGTAACTTTGTAACTATTTGTAAATGTACAAATTAATGATTAAATATGTAATGAAAACTTAAATACTTAAAGTTTCTTTACTTATTAATAGAGTTGTAATAGTATATAATAATAAATTCGTCGGCATGATTCGATTACTGCGTTTGCAAAAAGCTATTTCCGGTTGTTGCAAACCGATAAAACTCTTTGGTCTGACATAACTTCATAGAAAGCCGCCGAAGATGTCTCTCACCAGAGGTAATGGGTGAAGAAAAACGATAAATTATTCAAGAACCATGGCAGGTGTCCCAGCAAACGTAACAGAAGTCCCCTCTACACGATTTTCGAAAACGCGACCAAGAAGAAATTTTCGACTGCTCGCATGTGCCAATAAGAGAGACACCATCCATTTACCATCCTTCTTCCGCCGATACAGAAACCCATTTCCTGTTCCATTCTTCCGCAAAAATATGTTAATTCTCCGCGTCGCCTCTTTTTGTTTGCTTTTCTTTTCGGTGCTGCACTGGAATGGTAGGAAGTTCGGATATAAAAATAAGGCGATTCAATTATCCGGCATCATTCACTTCAGTCGGTGTTTTGTGTTCACTTCTCTTGTGATTACCAGCAAATTCCTCAAAGAAACGATGGCAGCCAAAATTGCGGTAAATAAATTTACAAATTATTTATTTAGTCATTTGTAATTATTTTTTTGTATCTTTTCAGTTTGTTTTATTCAGCATTGTGGCTATGTGCTCAGCAGCTCCCAGTTTCTTCAAAGGATTCGGCAAAGGTCCCATCCAGTAAGTTCTTTGTGTTTTTAGTTGATGGATGTAGTTTTAACATTAAGTTTAATTGTAGCGAACATCATATCATCCATGTTCCTCTGAACATACCGGAACACATCCATAACGTCCATCATCATCATGTTGAAAAAGTGCATGTGCCGGTTGTCCAGAAGGTTTTGGTCCATGATCATCATGATCACCATGAACATCACCACGATGTCTCCGCTCATCACGTTGATTTCCATGGAGCCGACTTCCACCACGGAGCTGATATCCATCACGGAGCAGCCATCCACCACGCAGCTGACTTCCATCATGGAGCTGATATCCACCACGGAGCTGAGTTCCACCATGGAGCCGATTTCCATCACGGAGCTGAATTCCACCACGGAGCCGATTTCCACCATGGAGATGCCATCCACCACGATGTCCATTCTCATACTAAAATCCATCACGCTCCAATCCACCACGCTGAACCAGGCTGGTGGTAATCATCAAAAAAGTAAACGCAATCACCTAGGAAGTACCTGAAGTGTATTAATAAGGTAAAACTAACGAACAATTACAAAATCAAATTTAATACTAATCATTTTTGTGTTTTATTTCAGATTTCATTGTCGAGTCACTTGATCTTTGGGAAGTGCAAATAGTTTCTATAGCATTTGTTAGTCCCATCGTCAGCCATAATGTAAATCTAATCCCACTAGATTTTAGTATATAATATATTTTTTTATAAGTATTATTATGTAAATATTGAAACAAAAAAATTAATAATGTACAAGCAAATAGGAAATTATGTATAAACCAAATATATACAATAAAAATATAAATATGAAATCATTATTTTTTCACTACCTTTAGTTATAATCTTAATTACAATTTTCATAGAAAAAATCAAGAAAATTAAAGAATTTGACCCAAATGCAACAAAAATGACTTTAAAAACTACTACACATAAGTTTTTTATCCTGATATTATTTATACACAAAACTTGTTATTTCTTATACAAATTAATAAAGAATTATGTAATAATTAAATCTGAAGTATTTATTTATCTTATTTATAAAACAACTTGAAAAAAAGACAACAAAAAATCTATAGATTAATCTATAAATTAATTTATGATTTAAGATGAAATTAAATAAATTACAGTTATGTAACAAAATTACTTTAATTTCTTTAAAATGTTCAAAATTTTACTCAATTCAGTTGCAATTTACTATAGAATGCAATTCATTAACATTACTTATTAATAGCCAAATTATCATCCACTAATTAAATAATAATTACATAAATTTGAACAAATTTGTCTTTAATGCACGCATTATGTGTATAAGTTTATTATATTTTAGATAAATATTAAAAAGATTTAAAGAAATTTTAATAAATTAAGAAATATATGTTTTTTTTTTAATTACTTAAATATTTATTGTTTAGTTGTTGGTAAAAGCATACAAAAGTGTATCTTTGTATGCTTTTAAGAAATAGACATTCATCGATTGCTTTGATATCCAAAAGTCCTTTTGATGTATGAATATTGAAAGGTATAAAGAAAATGTGATGAGGGTTCACGAATATTTTATGTAATGGACAAATAACATACATATATATTGATATATATTATATACATATATTCAATTTTATTATTATATAAACAGTTGTTAATAGAGTAAACTTTACTATATACTATTTGTTACATGTAGTGTGGATGCAGCATTACATAACAAAATGTAAAAAGTATGATTGATAGTAAGAAAGAAAAATATGTAAATATTAAATCTTTTGATGCAAATGAGAAAAATTCTTAAAGAATTCGGAAACACACCTTTACAAGACACGCTTACATAAATAATATTTCGTTGTGCAGTTTTCTCTCTTCTTCACCTTCATCAAATTTCTTCTTTCTACCACGAAAGATATGCTAATTTCGGATTTGTAACAATTTATGTGCGTTTTACTTCGCGCGAATGAAGGTGGGATGAGCCGTATAAATATCCGTGGACACCAAAAGCAGACATCAAACACTTCAGTTGGTGTATTGTGCTCACTTCTGTGATTACCAAAAATCAAACAATCGAAACAATGGCAGCCAAAATTGCGGTAAATTTAAAATTTTCAGTTAAAAAAAATTAATGCGTTTACTATTATATAATCGTGATTTCAGTTGGTTTTCTTCGGCATTGTGGCTTTGTGCTCAGCAGCTCCAGGTTTCCTCAAGGGTGGTTACCAGTAAGTTTACTTTACACTCTCAAAGGATTTTTGTTTGAATTAGTATTTTTTTTTCTTTATAGTGAACATCACCTCATCCACGCTCCTCTGATCGTACCGGAACACATCCACAACATCCATCATCATCACGTGGAGAAGGTGCATGTTCCAGTTGTGAAGAAGGTCATCGTTCACGAACACCACAAAGTGCATGATCATCATCATCACGATATTGGTTTCCATGGTTTCCACGGTGATGCTTTCCACGCCGAAGGTTTCCACGGTGGTTTCCATGGTGACATCCATTCCCATGTCGATCATCATGCTCCGATCCATCACGCCCCAATCCATCACGCCGAACCCGGATGGTGGTAATCACAACGCGAAACGCACAATCACCTAGGAAGTACCTGAAGTAAATTCAATTTAAAGGTATTTATATATATATTTATATCAACTCAATAAATGTTATTATATAATATGTCTCTTTCAGATTCATATTCAGAACTGTTAATCGTTGGGAAGTTCAAATAGTTTCTAGTCATTTCGAAAAATTTTTGTTAGTCCCAATCGTTTTCAGCCATTGCACGTCATTTAATTTTTTAATGTAAATAAAGAGAATTCAATTGCAAATTATTTTACCTTGTTTCATTATAATCCAAAATATTCCATAATACCATACAAATCTTAACTATCAATAATTTTACTAGTGAATAAAATACAAATTATCTATAGTAAATTGATGATAATTCAAATATTGACAAATTTTATATACATTAATTATAATATTTACATAATTATTTAATTTTACATAAATTTTATGATTAAAATACAAAAAAAAAAGAAATTCTTCATAAATCTTTTATATTTTATTACATTATTTCATACATAACTAAATTGTAGAATAATACATTTTATACACTTTATAAATACATACAAATTGTAACAAATATTAAATAAATTCTATTTTTTTTGTAATTTGAATAGTCATCAAATTCTATATATTTTTTCAGTGTTTTCAAACGTTTGCAATTAAAAATTGATCGTAATTCATAGACAAATACATGAAACTTAAGAAAATTGTATTAAATCTAATGAATTTAACTATTTACCTTAATTTCAAACAATTTCTACTGAGATTTAAAAAAAAAATCATATTTATTGTAAATGAATATTTTAGATAAAGTAAAAAACACATATAATTAATATAAATGAGAAATCATAATTGAGATTTGTATGTATCTTTTTCGTCAGAGAAACAACGTAGAAAAGAATAAACGAAACTTGCTTTCCGTTTGACCTTTTCGCGAAACTTTTTCTTCTCTCGAATTCCTCACCTCCTCGTCCACCACCTTTCTACTAAAAAAAAAGAAAGAAGAAAGAAATGATCGGAATGTCCGGTGCGTGCGTAATTAGTTATCAACGAAAAAGGCCCACAAATCATCGGTCAAGAATATAAATTATTTCAGACGAAAGAGATGATTCCACAACAACACTTTCTCCTCGCAGCATTTCCCTTAAGGCTTCAACGTTACATAATTCATTGCAACGAACATTTCATATATTTCGTCTTTATTTGTTTTACGAATGTATAACATGATTTGATTATATAGCACGTACAGAGGATTTCAATGCGGGTTACATTAGAAACTAGATTATTGGGTAACAAGTAGAAAATTTGTAATTTACTTTGTCTTCTAATTGCTTACGATAATTAAATATATAGCAATACCTCGCATATTGCTGCTTCAATCAGTCCGGATTTTAATTAAGTAAATTTCAAGTCTCAATTTGAACGTTTTATTTCTATTTTATTTAATCCACTTTCCAACAGATTATCCGTACTATGTGAGATATTTCTGTAAGTTGTTCTAATTGCTTACTATAATTAAATATACAGCAATACCTCGCATAGTGCTGCTCCAATCAGTCCGTATTTTAATTAAGCAAAATTCAAACAAATTCAAGTCTCAATTTGAACGTTTTATTTCTTTTTTATTTAATTCGTCGATTAATCCACTTTCCAACAGATTATCCGTACTATGTGAGACATTTCTGTAAGTTGAGGTTTAAGTTTTAATTAGGATGTAGCATGAATTTATTTATTTAATATTTTAATATCTTCTAATTGCTTAATATAATTAAATATACAGAAATACCTCGCATAGTGCGGCTTCAATCAGCCCGGATTTTAATTAAGTAAAATTCAAACAAATTCAAGTCTCAATTTGAACGTTTTATTTCTTTTTTATTTAATTCCTCGATTAATCCAGTTTCCAGCAGATTATCCGTACTAGGTGAGATATTTCTGTAAGTTGTTCTAATTGCTTACGATAATTAAATATACAACAATACCTCGCATAGTACGGCTTCAATCAGTCCGGATTTTAATTAAGCAAAATTCAAACAAAATCAAGTCTCAATTTGAACGTTCGATTAATCCACTTTCCAACAGATTATCCGTACTATGTGAGTTATTTCTCTAAGTTTAGGTTTAAGTTTTAGTTAGGATGTAGCATGAATTAATTTATTCAATGTTTTCATATCTTCTAATTGCTTACAATAATTAAAAATACAGCAATACCTCGCATAGTGCGGCCTCAATCAGTCCGGATTTTAATTAAGCAAAATTCAAACAAATTCAAGTCTCAATTTGAACGTTTTATTTCTTTTTTATTTAATTCCTCGATTAATCCAGTTTCCAGCAGATTATCCGTACTATGTGATATATTTCTATAAGTTGTTCTAATTGCTTACGATAATTAAATATACAAAAATACCTCGCACAGTGCGGCTTCAATCAGCCCGGATTTTAATTAAGCAAAATTCAAACAAATTCAAGTCTCAATTTGAACGTTCGATTAATCCACTTTCCAACAGATTATCCGTACTATGTGAGATATTTCTGTAAGTTGTTCTAATTGTTTACGATAATTAAATATACAGCAATACCTCGCATAGTGCTGTTTCAATCAGTCCGGATTTTAATTAAGCAAAATTCTAATCTCAATTTAAACGTTCGATTAATCCACTTTCCAACAGATTATCCGTACTATGTGAGATATTTCTGTAAATTGTTCTAATTGCTTACGATAATTAAATATACAAAAATACCTCGCATAGTGCGGCTTCAATAAGTCCGGATTTTAATTAAGCAAAATTCAAACAAATTCAAGTCTGAATTTGAACGTTCGATTAATCCACTTTCCTACAGATTATCTGCACAATGTGAGATATTTCTGTAAATTGTTCTAATTGCTTACGATAATTAAATATACAACAATACCTTGCATAGTGCGGCTTCAATCAGTCCGGATTTTAATTAAGCAAAATTCAAACAAATTCAAGTCTCAATTTGAACGTTCGGTTAATCCACTTTCCTACAGATTATCTGCACAATGTGAGATATTTCTGTAAGTTGTTCTAATTGCTTACGATAATTAAATATACAGTAATACCTCGCATAGTGCGGCTTCAATCAGTCCGGATCAATCAGTTCCAACAGATTATCCGTGAAATATTTCTGTAAGTTGAAGTTTAAGTTTTAGTTAGGATGCAGCATGAATTTATTTATTCAATGTTTTCATATCTTCTAATTGCTTACGATAATTAAATATATAGCAACTCGCATAGTGCGGTTTCAATCAGTCCGGATTTTAATTAAGTAAAATTCAAACAAATTCAAGTCTCAATTTGAACGTTCGATTAATCCACTTTCCTACAGATTATCCGTACTATGTGAGATATTTATGTAAGTTGTTCTAATTGCTTACGATAATTAAATATACAGCAATACCTCGCATAGTGCAGCTTCAATCAGTCCGGATTTTAATTAAGCAAAATTCAAACAAATTCCAGTCTCAATTTCAACGTTTTATTTCTTTTTATATTTAATTCGTCGATTAATCTATTTTCCAACAGATTATCCGTACTATGCGAGATATTTATGTAAGTTGTTCTAATTGCTTACGATAATTAAATATACAACAATACCTCGCATAGTGCGGCTTCAATCAGTCCGGATTTT
>NW_017097583.1:48568-48806 GCF_001412225.1 Nicrophorus vespilloides | reverse complement strand
GCTTCAATCAGTCCGGATTTTAATTAAGCAAAATTCAAACAAATTCAAGTCTCAATTTGAACGTTCGATTAATCCACTTTCCAACATATTATCCGCACTATGTGAGATATTTCTGTAAGTTGTTCTAATTGCTTACGATAATTAAATATACAAAAATACCTCGCATAGTGCGGCTTCAATCAGTCCGGATTTTAATTAAGCAAAATTCAAACAAATTCAAGTCTCAATTTGAACGTTC
>NW_017097583.1:48314-48554 GCF_001412225.1 Nicrophorus vespilloides | reverse complement strand
AAATATACAGTAATACCTCGCATAGTGCGGCTTCAATCAGTCCGGATCAATCAGTTCCAACAGATTATCCGTGAAATATTTCTGTTAGTTGAAGTTTAAGTTTTAGTTAGGATGTAGCATGAATTTATTTATTCAATGTTTTCATATCTTCTAATTGCTTACGACAATTAAATATATAGCAACTCGCATAGTGCGGTTTCAATCAGTCCGGATTTTAATTAAGCAAACTTTCCAACAGAT
>NW_017097583.1:12517-48265 GCF_001412225.1 Nicrophorus vespilloides | reverse complement strand
TAAGCAAAATTCAAACAAATTCAAGTCTCAATTTGAACGTTTTATTTCTTTTTTTATTTAATTCCTCGATTAATCCAGTTTCCAGCAGATTACCCGTACTATGTGAGATATTTCTATAAGTTGAGGTTCAAATTTAAGTTTTTTTTTTAATATTCATCATTATAAATAAATATTGGGTTGAAACCTCAAACAAGTATTGATCGCTTTCGCTTTTTCGTGTGGACCTCGAAAACTTTCATCCCAGATGGCCGCTATTTAAATTTGATACTTTGATAATGTATGCAAATCATTTGTTGTTTTCCGTGCAAAACAAAAAGAAAACGCCGATTATAATCCAACTAACTTAATTTACATTCCCATTTCTATTGTTGTTGTTGTTAATTTTGATTTTTGATTGGAATCAAATAGGTCTGATGAAGTATGCACGCGCGTGGCTTTTCTAAATTGTTGATTCGAAATGTACGTATGCGCCGCACCCATCGCACAAATCAGGCCACCCTTAATTGATGCAACTATTCGAATACAAATGCGAGATATTCGATCGCATAACACGAAATTGCACATCGCAATTTTGATTGTATTTCCACGCATTCCTTTTTCAAATTAATTTAATTTGATACGCATTTTACAACATTAACATCCAAATATTTCAGCTAATAATTAACAATCATCAATTATAAATAATTAATTTTTTGATGCAATTATTATATAGATTTTAACAGCGAATTTAAAACTAAAATATTCCATTAATCTTAATCTATATGAACAATGGAATTTAATCACTTATGATCTTCAGTTTCGAAGAATGTTTGCGCTCGTTTTAATCCATTTCAATAAAAATCTTGATGTAATCGAATTCCTTGTATTTGAACCATTAATTTTTCAGCGCTAATCCTTTCTGAGTAATACGCAATTGACGTGATTGATTGCCCTGAAACGACAAACAAGATGAAGACGATCCAAGATGCTTGAAATTAATTAATCCAAACCGTTTAATCACATCACTTCAGAATGTAAATAAAATATCAAATGAGAAATACATTTCAATTATGTTAAGTTAAAAGTTTAAGAATAAATTGATTATAAAGTGCGCAAAAGTTTGTATATAAGAAAAGGACAAAATAAGTAATTTAATCTGGATGAAACTACGAATGTAATTTTTTCATAAGTTTTTTCATATATTTTTTTTAGAATCCTTTTGTTTCCTTTCGAAGTTCTTCTCACGTGCTGTCTCGAAACTTTCACTCTCATCTGTACTTAATATAAAGTGCGATGAATCAATGAGTGCGGATTTTTGTGAAGAGCAAAGAAATGATCAGACGTATGCAAATGATGTTATTCCAAGTATAATTGGGTGAAAAATTGAACTCATTAGGTTGTTATCTATAGCATTGAACCTCTTTATCCGTGAAGAAGGATTCTTGAAGATTACAAAGAAAATAAATGAATGTGCCTAAATTTAATAATTATTTAAATATCAGTTTAATGAAATTTAGCACATTTCCATGTATTTCCCTAATAGTAAAGTATACTACAGTTGTGAACAATTTCAATTTAATCTAAATGCGCATAAATTACGACGCACTCATTAAAACTTGGAACGCAGTTCTCATGCAACAGATGAAAGGATATGCCTTTCTCGCACAATAACCCAAAGCTCTAAGTATCAAAATTTCCCGCGCATATTTCAAACTAATCACTGCATCATAGTTCCCTACACATTTCATAAGATATGTCTTGAGATATTCCATTGAATCCTATTCAAAATTATAATTTTTTCAATTAATCCTAACATCAGTTTCTTATGAATTGCTCAAGATATTACATTAGAACTAATACAATTTAAAGCAAAAAATATTGACAATTTGAAATAATATCATTTCCCGCGCATTTTTCAAATTAATTACTACATCTTCAATTTCTTATCAATTCTTAAAGATATTTGATTAACAATTTGATGTAAAAAATTAAGATTTTGAAAAAATGTATTTTCCTGGGCATTTTTTAATTTTATTTCATTAATAATAATAAAATTAGATGTAAAACATATAAGAATTCAAAATAATAGAGAAATCCCGTGTGTTTTTCAAAATCTTATGAATTCTCAAGATATTACATTAGAACTAATACAATTGAAAGCAATTTTCCCGCGCATTTTTCAAATTAATTATTACATCATCAGTTTCCTATCAATTCTTCAAGATATTTGATTAACAATTTGATGTCAAAATATTAAGAATTTGAAAAAATGTAATTTCCCGGGCATTTTTTAGTTTATTTCATTATAAATAATAGAATTAGATGTAAAACATATAAGAATTCAAAATAATATTGAAATTCCGCGTATTTTTTCAAAATCTTATGAATTGCTCAAGATATTGCATTAGAACTAATACAATTTAAAGCAATTTTCCCGCGCATTTTTCAAATTAATTATTACATCATCAGTTTCCTATCAATTCTTCAAGATATTTGATTAACAATTTGATGTAACAATTGAAAAAATGTAATTTCCCGGGCATTTTTTTGGTTTATTTCATTATAAATAATAGAATTAGATGTAAAAACATATAAGAAATCGAAATAATATAAAAATCCCGCGTATTTTTAAATTAATCATTACATTTTTTTTATTCAACATAATTTTATTCAGCCAATTTGATCACAATACATCCATCAATTTAAAAATAATATAATTTTAAACCAATTTGTCTTTTCAATTAAGTTCTTGTGATGGATATAAATTCAATTAAAAATTCAACCCTTTTCAATTACGTAGCCATTTTTATTTTTATGAGAACATTGTTTATCGCCAATTAAAGGAATGTATACAAAATAAATTTGGAAAGAAATATACAATAGAATCAATAAAGTTTGAGGGTCAAAAGACAAAAAGGGTGAAAATTAATTAACCTTCTCTTTTGAATCCTCGATCAAATGAAGAGAGAGGAAAAAAATATCAATAGAAATTTTGGGAAATGGATTAAAACTTTTTGGGACTCATGTTATAAATAAGGCATAAAAAGACGAATAAAAGATTATATAACAGAAACTTCTTTAGTAAACTGTAAATCTAATAAGTATTTTAAATGGTTGCATCTGGTTTGGACAAGGATAATGGAGCAATTGAAACTTTTCTTTGTTCCACGAGAAATAATTTATTACAATCTGAATTCTGTTTCGAATTCAATTTCCTCGCTAATTTCCAGCACGTACAACAACTTTTTTTACAATACACACGTGCAAAGCATTCCCATTTGCGCAATAAAAGGATCTTTCAGAGTAGTTTTCCTTACTTTATAGCTTTTGCTTATAATGAAAAAATTTCATACTTTATATAGAAATCATTATGTCAGACATTATAAACTTTTAATTATCTTTAATGTAAATTTGTTCATTTCAGACATTTATTTCATCTCTCTAATAAACTGCACAAAACTCTTTATGAACTCTTCAAGAAAATATTACGTGATCGGAATATCGAGTCGTCGACAGCCTTAAAACAAATGTAAATAATAAATATGGTGTGGAGATGGCAGTAATTTAATGTCCGTATTTTTCTTTCTAGGTTTCGAGTAAATACCAGAAACTTTTCCAAGGGAAACAAAACTAAACAGAAAAAAAAAGAAACAACTATTGCATGAACGAATCTCGAAGAACTTGCACACACGTGGAATGGATGGAATCGAGACGTTTACTTCTCGCAACGGTTACGACAGGAAAATCAATAGTTTCTCCTTAATATTATGAAAAAATATAAAATAAATAATAAATTTCAAATATTATTTTTCATTATTTTCATTATATTGTAGTCAATATTAACTATCATATAAGTTTAATTAATACAATTAATTAAAAATAAATAAATATAATTATTAAAAAAAAATACTCAAATTTGACAGTTTATAACAAAGGAACGCTACATTTTACAAATTTAGTATTAGGCTCATTGGAAAGGCCAGACTTTGTTCTTTAAGAAGCATATACGATGATGTAATTATCTTTCTTGGTTATCGTGTAATTTGATGAAATGTGAAGATATTGCTTTAAAAGTTTCTCACACATTTTATTAAAATATTTTTTTTTTATTATTTTATTTATTAAATAATTATAATCAATTCTTATATAATGATTTATTAATTGTGGTTAATTCATGTAAATTAAGTAAAAAAAATAATATTTTTTAGGGTCAGAAGTATTTCAAAGAAATATGTATTTTATTACAAATTAAATAATTAATTGTTTACTAATTTTAATAGTAGTAAAGAGTTAAATTTCGGAAATCCAAGATAATCTAATTTATGAAGTTTTTTTCAACAAGTATTGAAGTTTTATTTCACTAAAACATCACTAAAAATTATTATATTTAGAAGAAAACAAAGAAAATTGCATAAAATTTATTTCAGAAAGAAAAATGCAATGGAAATTGAAACGAGACAAGGAAGTAGAGCACAGAAAAGTGAGCTACGATAGAGTAAAAATTATGCAAACTGCAAATCTCAAATCAATAACTTCATCATCTTCAAGACTTTCCTTCTACTTATATACATCTTTTTTTGCACAGACAAGTGATGAAGCTCTGATCCTTAATAATGCGTATTCCTAGCACACAAAAAACACGTATCATTATCGTCCTGGCAGGATCGTGAACATTTATCATTCTCTAGTAAAACAGAGACGTGCATGGATCATTCGTCGCTTGCTATTCGAATCTATATAGTAGACATAGTGATAGAAGTAATTCAAATATTTTTCCCTTTTTTTTTTATTATTTTGTGCAGACGCGCGATAATTAATTAATAGCCTACTAGCTTTAAAATTAATCAATTTAGTTTGAAAAGTAGTAAAGTATTAAATCTATGAAATCCAGGATAATCCAATTCGTTTTTATCAATCATTAAGTTTTTCTTTTTCAATAAGTTATGAAATTTATTTATCTCTGAGACTAAAAAAAATCGTTATATTAAGAAGAAAACAGAGGAATTCGCATTCAATTTATTTCAGAAAGTTACCAGAATCAAATATCAATATAAATAATGAAATGAAAATTCAAACGGAAAGAAGCTATGATGGAGCAAAAATTATGCAAACTGCTAATCTCAAATCAATCGTCTTCAAGACTTTCCATCTACTTTTATATATTTCTTTGCATATAATTCAAATATTTTTCCCATTTTTTTGATTATTATGTGCAGAAGCGCGTTAATTAATTAATAGTCTACAGGCTTTAAAATAAATCATTTTTAGTTTGAAAAGTAGTAAAGTGAAATCTATGAAATCCAGGATAATCCAATTCGTTTTTATCAATCATTAAAGTTTTTCTTTTTCAATAAGTTATAGAATTTATTTATCTTTGAGACTAAAAAAATCATTATATTAAGAAGAAAACACAGTAATTGGCATTCAATTTATTTCAAAAACTTACCACAATCAAATATCAATATAAATATTGAAATAAAAATTCAAACGGAAAGAAGCTACCTTTAGAGTAAAAATTATGCAAACTGCTAATCTCAAATCAATCGACTTCAAGACTTTACATCTACTTTTATATATTTCTTTGCATATAATTCAAATATTTTTCCCATTTTTTGATTATTATGTGCAGAAGCGCGATAATTAATTAATAGCCTACTAGCTTTAAAATTAATGATTTTTAGTTAAAAAGTAGCAAAGTGTTAAATCTATGAAATCCAGGATAATCCAATTCGTTTTTATCAATCATTAAAGTTTTTCTTTTTCAATAAGTTATGAAATTTATTTATCTCTGAGACTAAAAAAAATCGTTATATTAAGAAGAAAACACTGGAATTGACATTCAATTTATTTCAGGAACTTACCACAATCAAATATCAATAAAAATAATGAAATGAAAATTCAAACGGGAAAGGGAAGTAGAACACAGAAAAGTGAGCAACTATAGAGCAAAAAATATGCAAACTGCTAATCTCAAATCAATACCATCATCGACTTCAAGACTTTCCACCTACTTTTATATACTTCTTTGCACATAAGCTGACCGAAAAATGATGAAGTTCTGATCCTTAATAATGCGTATTCCTTGCACAAAAAACACATGTCGTTATCGTCCTGGCAGGATTGTGAACATTTATCATTCGCTAGTAAAACAGAGACGTGCATGGATCATTCGTCGCTTGCTATTCAAATCTATATAGTAGACATAGTGATAGAAGTAATTCAAATATTTTTCCCATTTTTTTTTATTATTATGTGCAGACGCGCTTAATGCGTTTGCCAGACGCGATTATTAAAATAAATATTGAAATACTGTTTTTTTTTCCTACTCACAACTTTTCCCGACTATATAAGCCTATCTCTAGTTCCGTAATCAAAAGCTTGTTTATGTATAAGTATATATAATCATAATAAACATAGACTGGTTGTTGTAATCAGCTGTTTTTGTTATGTAGCAAATCTATATTTAAAGTTACGAGATTTATTCTACATTTTTCATTGATAAGACAAGTTCATCTTTCATTCATGTTTACTACAACAATCATAATACATTTATTAATAAACACATAATCAGCACATTCTAATATTTTTTTATTTAACTTTAAAAAAAAAGTAATTAATTTAACGAATTAATCAATTATACAAATTTCTGCAGTTTTTAAGGAATTAATTTAACAAATTTATAAATAATATTACAAAAAAAAAATACGCGTTTACAGTAAAAAAATCACTATTTTTCTTAATCAAATAATAAAGTAAAAATTACTAGTTATTTTCTTAGAATTTTATTAATAAGTGTCAATATGTTTGTTTCCTAATTTTTCATTTGGAGCGTAAATTAATTGATCCAATAAATATGTACACAATCACAAAGCTGACTCCAATATTTCCGCGAATAACGAACCAATTAAATCATAGATTTTCACTCAAACTCGGCCAACCGTATAAAGTACCTATAAATCATAAAATTACAGCTACAAATTGGACACGTGCACTAAAAAAATAGTTTTACAGCAAATTTTGAATTAAATTCAATTAATTTTCATCTACAATTCCAGTGAAAACAAAAACATGTATTTGTATAGAGTGATTTTTTGTTATAACTTAATCAATTTTGTTGAAATGTAAATAAAAATAACAACAATATAACATGAAATAGGAATAAATAACTAATATTTTCTTCTTTACGGATTTCATTTAAAAATACATACAAATTTTGAGTAAAAAGAAACGAGAATTCATTTCATTGTATAGTGTTAAATTAAATAAAATGTTAGTTTCAATTAATTAAAATAATAGCGTAAATTTTAATTGATCTGAATAATTTAAACGCAATTTTCAATTACGCTTTCAAGTTTCAATTACAAATTGGCGCCGCGCATTAAAACCGTCCAATAGGGGATTTAAACCAATCCAATTGGATTCCGGTCGACATAATTAACGAATATTTATGGAATTCGCTCGATTTTCTCGATGTAAATAAAATGTAAAAAAAACAGTAACTAATGTACATCCGGATATCCGAGATTGCTATTCCTGTGTGCATTGTATGTAGAATTTAATTATATTTCGGATTTCAATGGGATGAAACTCAATCTGATATAGACGGCGCACAGCTTGCTTTGAATGCACATATATTTGAGAAATGAACATACGTAGTATAGTTCTCCATTATATTCACTAATTTTGCATTACTCGCGCGGCGTCTGTGAAATGCCAGTCGGTACAAACAGTAGAAACTTTAAAAAAATGCATAGCAGATCAATTGTATATTTATATAAACTAATTACTAACATTACTTTTAATGAAGTTTCTAAGACGCCATGCGAGTAACTTTAATTAAACAAAGTAAACGATCATTAATAAAATATGAAAACAAGAATGTTCAATTAATAATTTATCAATCATGTCGGTTCAGATTTTTCAATTAAAAAACGCTCACGTTTCCAAATCGTTTCCCAATTTCCATTACGAAAAAAAAAGAAAATGTTGACTGAAGAAGTGCAGGAACCCCAATAATATTAAAATCCAATTATATCGAAATTCTCCATCCAAGTATGCGCATCTTCTTTTATTTAGGTTTTTAAAAGAAATTCTTGAAAAAAAAGCATTGAAGACTACACGATGTGAATAATTTAATAAACGCTTTCAATTGCTGGAATTAATTCTCCGTTTAATCATTCAATTAGGAAATTATACAGAAAATTTATTTAAAAATTTTCATAAAAAAAAAATTAAATTGATTTGAAAATTTTAACTTTATAAAAAACTCAAATTTAATGAGATGATAAATCAAATTCAAGGTTATTTTTTAATAAATTGCTGCAAGATGTCTTCATTCTATTAAGATGAAAAATTTTATGACTTTTGCCTTTGGAGAAATAGATATAAATCAATGATTTCCAAGTCGTTTCACGTAATCATCATTAATCAACTACATTCGGAAAGCTACGATTTATGTAATATCTTTTTGTAATTAATGAGATAATAATTTAGAGAAGTTTATAAACTTTGCAGATAATACATTTTTATTGACTTTGGTACAATTTTCAATCTAGGGCGGAAAGACAGTAAATTTATGTAAGATATGTAGTTTTTTTTTAATATTTTAGTTATTATATAATCCTTATAGTGCGGGACATGATCTCTTACTTATGTAAATTCTAATCACCGCTGGAAATAGGTATTTTACTCGTGGTATACAGTTTCTGAGTAAACAGAAGCATTAATCTTTAGTGTCTCTAAGTGCCGCCAGTTTGGATATGCAGAATTCCCAAAACCCTAGTCACAACCTTATCTACAATATACAAATAACTTTGAAAGACATTCTTGATTAAGTTTTACAGTCATAAAGTGTACTTTACGACTAACTATAGCTTTTTAAACTTCACTTCAAATTTAATTTAATAATAATTATCTCTTGCAATCATGATATAATTTCAGTACAAATTTCATCTTTATTTAGAGACCAAAATACATATAGACCGATTAACACAAATTATAGGTAAGAAATATTTTTTGTTTTGTAACAAGATAATCATCGTTGCACGTTTCTGGGATTCTGAGAAATCTATGCTCAAAGTTGTTTCCAGTTTAATTTTTAACAGAAAAATTTTCCCATAACGTTTATTAAACATGCAAAAGTTTGTTCGTCCTGAAATCCAAAACTTTGTGGATATTCTACATTACATATGTATTTATTATTATCTAATTTATTAACATTTATTTATTATTATGTATTTCATTAATATTTATTTAAAATTACGTAATTAGTGAATAATAAACATGTATTTTTTTATATATATTTTACGTTCATTATTTTTTTTTCTCTGATTTATAGAATTCTAGTAAAAGTTTCGAAACTTTTTTAATTTAAACTTAAATTAAGTTTTCATCTTAAATTATTATATATAAAGATTTTTTATCAATTATTTGAGTAATATTAGATGAATTAACGGAAATATTTATTAATAATTAAAAAAAGAACTTAAATATTTATTTTTTGTGTAATTATTACAATTATTATTATTAAAATGTATCTTAATGTTACAAATAAACAATTTTATCATATTTATTATAATTAAAGTTGATAAAAGTTAATGTTCTTGATAAATTTATGAAAATATTTTATGATAAAAATGTTTAGGAATTTCTGCCATTTTTTTTTTGTTTTGCGACATTACTTTTACGTTATTGCTTACTTAAAATTCCACACGTTTATCCAGTTATGTACGTTTTATCACGTTTCGCTTTAGTCCCCATTGGAAAACTTCTCATGGATTAAGGACATTCCTTGAAAAAGTTTAGGACATTGAAGCAAATAAAAATAAACTGTTTTGAACATTTACAAAATAAAAACATTTTACACATTTATATTTTATATTTTTATAGAATGTTTCATATATTAAATTAGTAGTTAATTCATAACAAATTATAAATGAGTCCAATTTTATTCTAAATTTAAAGGTAAATTTGCAAATAATTGATTTTATTTTACTCTTTGCAGCCCAGTGATTCCAAATGTAATCATCAATTCTAATTCGAAAACATAAAAATTACTTAACTTAAACATTCGTAGTTTTCACAATATTTTTGTATTTTTTTTATAAAAAATAGAAATATTTTGTAACTCCTAATAAACTATTATTTTACAAATTATCTTTAAAACTGTACAACTTTTTTTTTATTTACATATTTTAAGATTACATAAGAAGTAATCATCGTTTTATGTACAAATTCTTGAGTAATATTAATTGGTAACAACAAAAATATTTGCAAATTAGAAAATTTAACAAAAATAATGAAAGTAAGTTTTATTATGAGACATAATTAAGGAGAATTAATTAATGGTAATTTTATTGTTAATTATTTATGCATAATACATGTCCAAATTAATAATTGAGTTAATATTATTTTAAATTTGTTGTACATAAAACAATTTTCATATGTTGTAACATAGGCAACCAAATCTACATATAACTTTTTAAATTACGTTAAGATGAAACAATTTAAATAAATCATTGATTGTAAGCACAGAATAATTACTTATAAGTAAAAAAATATATTGTTTTATTTAAAAATTGAATAATTATTACATAATTTTAAAACTTTAACATTAATGACGTAATAAATAAATAATAGCAAATGAAATTGGTAAGTTCTAACAACTGAATGATTTAAATACTAGATTCGAAAGGAAGACAAATATTAATTACATTTAAAGCTAGACGCGCGCTCTGTGTGCATAAATTAGCGACGGACGACAGACTGCGGTGGTATTTGCAAGGAAGTTTCCATGGAAATTTCAATTTTTTGTTGGAAAATAATTTCCCATTTCATTAGAATCAACATTCGTCCGTTGCAGCTTAATTAAATTCCTCTGGTTCCCGATTTAATTCCACCGATTTCGCACTTCCTATTTGCATTTCAATTCCATTAAGTAATACTTCTTAGTTTGTAAACTAATCGCAATAATATACAATTAGATTTATTAGTAAAACAATAAAGCAATTAAACAAAGCAATTCACTTAACCAATATTTTACATATAAATTATAATTTTAAACTAATATTTTATTAATTTTAATGAACTCATTATTATTTTTCATTTCCAATTTAGTTTTTACAACTTTGCCAGTAATTAAACGATGATTAACATCTCCCCAATTAAACGAAATAAATAAGTTTCTCTAAGAAATAAATGATTATTCCATTATATAATTTAAATACAAACAAAATGCATTACAAATTTGAAAATTACCATGAGACGTCTTCACGTTCTATCAAATTACTCGAAAAATAGTTAAACTAATCAAATTATCAAAAATGCAAATTCAAGGCAAAATAATGGCATTTTCAATAAGCCCACTGTCAAAGCTGTGATTCTTCTCATTATCCTACAATAAGCTGTCAAAGTAAAATAATAATAGTTTTCTGTAATTTTCCTTTTTAACGATTTTTCGAAAATAATAGACTAATAAGATTTAATTTTATACATTTCAATTTCATTAAGTAATACTTCTTAGTTTGTAAACTAAACTAGTCATTTTATTAGTAAAACAATAAAATTAAACAAAACAATTCACTTATAAATCAATATAAATGATTTTATACTAATAATTTATTAATTTTAATGAACTCATTATTATTTTTCATTTCCAATTTAGTTTTTACAACTTTGTCAGTAATTAAATTACTGATTAACATCTCCCCAATTAAACGAAATAAAAAAGTTTCTCTAGGAAATAAATGATTATTCCATTATATAATTTAAATACAAACAAAATGCATTACAAATTTGAAAATTACCATGAGACGTCTTCACGTTTTATCAAATTACTCGAAAAATAGTTAAACTAATCAAATTATCAAAAATGCAAATTCAAGACAAAATAATGGCATTTTCAATAAGCCCACTGTCAAAGCTGTGATTCTTATCATTATCCTACAATAAGCTGTCAAAGTAAAATAATAATAGTTTTCTGTAATTTTCCTTTTTAACGATTTTTCGAAAATAATAGACTAATAAGATTTAATTTTATACATTTCAATTTCATTAAGTAATACTTCTTAGTTTGTAAACTAATAGCAATAATATACAATTAGATTTACTAATAAAACAATAAAATTAAACAAACCAATTCACTTAATCGATATTTTTTTTAAATACATATAAATCAATATGAATTATGATTTTATACTAATAATTTATTAATTTTAATGAACTCATTATTATTTTTCATTTCCAATTTAGTTTTTACAACTTTGTCAGTAATTAAACGATGATTAACATCTCCCCAATTAAGCGAAATAAATAACGCGATTTCTTAATTAATGATGATTCATTGCTGTGTATAACAAAATTTTAGTCATTTTTTATACAATTTAAAAGTCTTGTAACACTACGGGTTTTATCGCTTACGAAATACAAATATAAAAAATCTTCAAGCCAATCTCCCGAGTCGTGGGAACTTCCCACTTCCCTTTTATCGAAAAGGAAGATTGGAGATTTCTGCTTCCTTGTGGTCAGGACCCTTCTTCACTATCGAACTCCTTAACTGTATTCTTTTCACAATTCTGGACCCGCACAATATCTATCAAAATCTGTTCTCTGATCTCGACCATCTCTCTTCACGGTTCGATCCAATCTCTCTGAAATTCTGGAGTCCTCCTAGCGTTCAGGAGCATAATTACAATCTTAATTATTAATGCATAGGAATGTTTTTGTAAATTTTGTTTTATTGTTTACAAATAGTTATTGTAAAAGCGTATGTGTTTTCTATATATATATATATATATATATATTGAATAGATTTAAATGCGTTGAAAATAAATGATTAATTAAGGACGTGTCAGGATTCGGACGCGGAATTAATGAGAGACCAATCAGGGATAATCAATTCGGTTGCCTTTTAGCTTAATTTGTTTACCAAATCGATAATTTCACATCTTTACAGCTTTTACCACAAAAACCATCATTTGAATATACGACAAATTCATTAGTTTTCTATTAAATCAATTTTTTTATTACTTTCATAATCACTTTATGTAATAAATACTAGAGAAAATTAAATAACATAAATGAAAGTGTATAATAAATATTAAAATATGAATTATTTTAAGTCGAAAATACACACATTTTAGACTGTAAACACATACGAATATAAAAAATTCTATTTATTAATTTATGTTACAAATTGTTAATTTTAATTGATGTTTTAATCATCAAGAGAATTCCAGTTTCGTCCACTTTTTTTCATCTGCATCGATCAATATATTGCGTATGCACGATATGTGTAATTCCCATTTAATAAAACACAAAACGTGGGAGGAAACACTTTAATTCCGGATGATTTTTTTTTGTTGGTTCGTACGTAGAAAATGGCACGTTGTGCTGCATAAATGGCACGCATAAAGCTCGTCCTCCACACAGCCCTTTCCGAATCCCATTAGGAACGCAAAACATTTGCATATTTTTACCATGGATTCGCTGAAACAAAACAAGAGAAAAAAATAAAACGATTACTACGTTATTTGATCACGTCAGTCTTGACCTAATGGATGATATAATTGAAGCGTACTTTTTCAACCTTTCAAATACATTATATGACGAATTTATTGCTGGATTAATATGTTTTTTTTTATTCAGAAGTTATGAAATTACGTACGTTAATACACATTTTGTTTTTTCGCTGAAATGTGTCGATTAGCACGCAACGTGCATAAAGAATATAGGTTTAATTACAATTTTAATGATAGCTTAATTGTTATTATACTTGAGTTGCTCAAAAAAAATGTTTCTTTTTTAATGGAATTTATAAACTGAAAAGTTATTGCACATTATTTATATAAAGCTGTTATTATTAGAGCTTCAACTTTTATTTAATTACTCAATAAATACTTACACTAATTGAATCATCAAAAAAGCAAATTAAAGAATAAAATCATGATAATTCCAATAAACTTACTGTCTAATCTGTGAAATTTATCTTTATCATATAATAAGCTGTCAAAGTTGAGCAATAAACATTTTCAATTATTTCTTTTTTTTTAACAATTTATCGAAAATAATAAGATTTTTATTTTTTTTTTTCATAATATTATTTAGTTATTATTAAAGAAAGTTTCTCCAGATAAAATAAGAAATAAATGTTTTTTTTCATTATATAATTTAAATACAAAAAAATGCATTGCAAATTTGAAAATGTCCATGAGACGTCTTCACGTTTTATTTATTAATTACTCAATAAATACTTACACTAATTGAATCATCAAAAAAGCAAATTAAAGAAAAAATCATGACAATTCCAATAAGCTTACTGCCAAATCTGTGGTATTTATCATTATCATATAATAAGCTGACAAAGTTGATCAATAAACATTTTCAATTATTTCATTTTTTTTAACAATTTATCGAAAATAATAAGATTTTTAATTTTTCATAATATTATTTAGTTATTATTAATGCAAGTTTCTCTAGGAAAAATAAGAAATAAATGATTATTTCATTATATAATTTAAATACAAAAAATGCATTGCAAATTTCCATGAGACGTCTTCACGTTTTATCAAATTACTCGATAAATAGTTACACTAATTAAATTATCAAAAATGCAAATTCAAGACAAAATAATGGCATTTTTAATAAGCCTACAACCAAATCTGTGATTCTTATCATTATCCTACAATAAGCTGTGAAAATAAAATAATAATAGTTTTTTGTATTTTATTCAATTGAGTATATTTTCATTTCATTTTTGATTCAATTAGTAAAAAAGCGCGCATAAAGAATTTATTTTATTTTGTGGATAAAGTTGTAAGAAATGCTCGGATTAAAGTAAACTAGGGAATTCAATATCAATTTTTATTTCGAATTGTTTGGGAATTGAAATCAACGATCCGCACTTCTTATTTGCAGTTCAATTTCATTAGGTAATTGTAAACTTTCCAAAGTCATCCTATCTCGTATAGATGCATTCTTCATTTCTTAATATAACATTTTTATATATGAAAATTATTAATTTCATATTAATTTTAAATTGTTTCAATGTTGTTCATTATTAATTGATTCTTATCATTTCTTTAGTAATTAAATATTTAGTATTGTTTTAAAAAATTCTACAGTTCTAAGTTAATGAAATAAACATGTATAATCCTTTTATTGGAAACAAGTTGTTAAAGTGCAAGTATTGTGTAGAAAATATATGTGAACTTAAGAGCAATCAACGTGTAAAACAAATAGATTTAGTCGCTCGTGGAAATTATTAGAATAAACGCTGCTCCATTTCCTTCCTTTCACCCTGATCCTATCTTATCGTATTTTCAGTTAATTTGCATGCGGTATGCGCTTTTCCGATACAACAACGACCGCTGCGTGATGACCCTTAAAAAGTCCTTCCATCTAATGGAAACAATCGCGTGCGTAGGACATTTTAGCGCTTCAATAAAAAAAATCCCAATTATGTTTTTATCAAACTTCGAAAAAGATGTTGATTTGGACATGTATTTAATATCTTCGAATTTAATACGTTAAAAGCCTACGTTTAAGTAATCTTCACGTAGTAGATATCATCATCATCTTCAGGATAATCTGGCGGGATATTTAATTTCAAATTGAAAGAGAAATCCTCGTTGAAAAGAAAACAGTTAACATGACACAACAGTCAGGTGAAAGATTGGAAAGGACTACACGTCGCTCAAATAACGATTTGAAAGCACGACTCGCACATCCATGACAATCGTCATACCTTTCAGACAAATCACTTCGACGAAGTAATGTTTTGTTTCGTACTTTAGCATAAAGATCCTGAAAAGTATTGTTTTTACACATTTCAGTTCAATTATTGAAATAATCTAAAATTTAGAATCCAAGATACATTTTTATGTTCTGAAATAGTTTTTTTTATAAATAAATATAATAAATAATAAATTTGGGGAAGATTCAATTAATTTCATTAAAACTAAATATTCTTGATTATTAGACTTAAGTTTATTTCTTAGACAATACGATGAGACAATATAATTAATTACATGTAACATTATATAACTATAATACATCACAAAGCAACATTTAAATGCATCCGATCTGGGGATCTCGCATGCATCACTTCTCTTCGTCGTGTTAAATTAACAATCATCGAGTTTTCTGGATGCGCGGGGCTCGTGCGTATCCAGAAAACGAAAATTTCATTATTCTATACAATAAATACGGGTACACAAAAATATATATGCTAATAAATTTAAATATATTACAAAAATATACAGTTGGGGGACATGGGGGGAATTAATGCAAGAATCACATTCATTATGTTCCTTCTATTTACATTTCTTTTTGTTTCTGTTGGAGATCACACTTATATAATTTATGTTTTATAAGAGGGCGGCTTTTTTTAAACGATGGTCACCTGCGTTGCTCCGCCGTTGATTTCGAGAGGACCTTGAGACAGAGGTGACCACTTTGTCAACCATTTAGGTCTGAAGACTTCTTGGAAGGTCGTCCGGAATTGCCGCGACATCGCGCAATACAGGATGAAGTTGATCGATGAGTTGATCAAAGCCAGGAAATCCATCAGATCACCTGAAACCATACAATTCTTATTAATCCATGTCGCAATTTCATGTCTTATACAAAAGTGTTGATAAAACAAGTCAAAGCTTTTATATCTCCATGTGAAAATGATAGGGCGAATATATCCGCCGCTCCTTCGCAAATAGTTAAAACTATATTCAATAGTCGAAAAACATGTCAGTTTAAGATGGATCAACTTAAAAGCATTTACAAAACGGAACGTTTATTTAAAAGACAGCTAAAACTGATGGATCATCTGCATCATCATCATCTAACTGTCCGCATTTCAATCAAAATCTTAATAGATTGATGGATGGATGCCCTCGTAACTTTCGCATTTTCTTTTCGGTAAATATAAGAAAGCTGACGTCGTGACTGATAAATTAATTTAATCACCCGGATGGATGAGGATGTAAGGAAAACACGAGAAAATATATGCGGAAGTATTGATTTTCTTTAAGTTAATCCACTCCCGCGCTGAATACCAAATTTTATAAGACCGCAAACAAATCGGGCGTTTAAAAATATAATGCATAATCAAATTTTAGGATCGATGCGGATAAAAATAGAGACATAAGTGTATTAAAAACAAATCATATTTTAATTGGAATAGATTCAATGACAGCTGTCACATTGTGTCAAAGCAATTGGGTCGCTGTACAAAGTGGTTAAATGACTCAAATGACAGCTGTCAAAACGAAGAACTGATGAAATGCACTATAGATTCTAGTGTCTATGTAGACAAAGCTTGATATGAACCCAAAAACTGCATTTAATTTGCAATTCCTGAAAGGACACACGCACTTCATAATTGAAACAACAGATGGCGTCTTCATTACTTCAATATTTTCACCATGACCTTGAAAATATTTACATCTGAATATTTGCATTCATTTTTATTATACACTTTAAACAAGTTTTGTTTTCCTTATTCGAAATGAAACCGTTACATAATAAATTCATTAGACAGAAAGAAATTTTCTAAATTGTAATTGCCAATATTTTCTTTTTTTTTTTTGCTCTCCTGAGAAATCATAAAATATTCGGTCCGAGAAACTTGCAAACCAGAAGGGAATTCTGTTGCTGTAAACCGGAAAGTTAAAATTATGAAAAATCCCATTCGTCCACGACTCCTGAAAAATGTTATCATTCTCAGATATGCATTGCCCTATTTCATGCTGAAATATAGTGCGCATTCGATTCCAACTTTTTTGAAAGCATTCAATGCTTATGCAACGACTTCATGGCTCGAAGCAAGAAGTAGTGAATTATGTTCTATAGAGAGTTACAAAAAAAAAGAATAGGAAGCGGAAGATAAGCGAGTTTTATATTTTTCGGAGGATGAGAAGAAACGTATAAAGAATCTTAATATCAGCAGAAAGCGAAAGTTTATTGCGTCCATCCCAGAAGTATCATAAAACGTAATCTTTCTTGAAAGATTATCTAAATTATTATATATTTTCACTAGATTTACTAAATCTTCTTTCAGAACACTTTTTCATTGAAATTATCATTAAAATCATTAAAACTAATTAATAAAATATTGATGTAATTATTTGAATATTTTAAGAATTTTGTCCAAACCAAATCCAATTACAATGAGAGAATTGTCCATTCGAGTTGGTCAAAACAATACGAAGCTTTACACTCTGATGTTGTGCAATTCCATCAAGCAATCCTTTTTTCCTTTTTCTCGTTTGAAATGAGAATCCCTTCCAACATAATTGCGGGCCTGCATTGTCGCAAGACAAACAATATAAAGCTTCAGGGGTGGTAAATAAGGGTTGGCATAACAGAACTGCAAGAAAGAAAATGAGAAGAAGAAAAAAAACAACAACAAACCGAAGCGTGAACTCACGAACGCTCTGTAATTAGTGCTGAAACTAATGGGTGATCTGGAATACTTCAAGTCCCAAAAGTTTTATTTATTTTTTCTTGGATTATTTTGAGGATAAGCATGAATCAATGATTGATTTGTTTTTCGTTTCCTAATCCGTGACGGATATTGGATTTGGCCAAATGATTGATTTGTTACTTTGTTCATAATCAATCAACTGTTGTGTTGAAACAAATCCGTGTGTTGTGTTATCATTATTTCTCTTTCTGTAACTTCTCGTTTTCATCAAATATTGCACATTTACGTAAGATTTGATGGGCAATAATACCACTCAAACTCCATACAAACATCAACAATGCAGGAATAGGAGATTAAAATCGTTGCATGTTACACGAACTCTATTTATAATTATTGCTCAGTTTTACTACATGACCAAAAATATACATTTACACAAATTACTATTTACTTTGCAGCTAAAACTTTAATTGAATCATTAAGTTTATAGATACCAAAAAGGGTAAGTTAATTATTTCGCTCTGTTAATAAAATTATATAATTAAAACAAAACTTTTCAAATAAATCTACATCTTCTTATAATCAATATTCTAATAATGAATCTTTTTTATGCGTTTTCTGTCTTTTAAACTCATAAATTTTTACCAAACTTTTCATTTGGTTATAATTTTATTTGAATACTTTGCGATTTAAGTATACTCTAATAAAAAATAAAATTTGCCTCATCCGTTTCCGCTACATTTTCGGTGTAATTAATTTCTTTCTGGATTTTTTTTGTTCATCCTTCGTTCCGCTCAGCCGATCCCATTTATTTTTTATTTCACTCGTCGTCTCCTTTTCAGTATGAAAATGAAACCATCGATCGTTTCGTCGGGAAGTTATCCTGGTTGGACGCAAATTACGTTAGTCTGAAGAGCTCTTCTAAATTAAGAGCCCAATACAATTTAATTTCTAAATAGGAGATGAAGAAAAAACTTTGATTTTCCTATTGACCCAATTACCCAATTTCATTAACAAAGAAGTATACTGTAAACTGTGATTATCTAATCCAGTTTAAGTTAAGTATTAGCATAAGTATACCAAAGATAAGCATAACATTTTTTAACTGGAAGATAATTTGTATGGTTTTGTAATCCAAACACCAACAAAATTATTAAATTGAAGGCAACCTTATTAAAGCTGTATTCTCATAATTGTTATTTTTTAACTGGAAGATAATTTGTATGGTATTACAAACGGATTTGGTGATCAACAGGTGCAGATAATTCAACTACTGTGTGTTGGGAAATCATATAAAAGTCTTGATGAGGAAATGATGAGGACGAGAGTATTTCCATATAACCGATTAAAAAGCAATCACGAATATGTTCCTTATTTTCTTTTTCAGCGTATTTATATACATATGCATGGATTTTCCTGTCGTCGGAATTAAGCTTTCAAATTGTAATTATTATTAGACAAACGACATTTTTTTATAAAGACTTCAACAAATATTATGAAATTATTTATAAAATACGTACCTAATGGATGGTAGCATTGATCTGGGAATGATCCGCCTATGATGACTGAAAGCAGACCTAGTATGGCCTGAGGTAATTCGGTGACGAGGAAGAGGAGGAGCACTGTGACAAGCATCCTAGTAGTCCTGTCCGTCTGATGCTCCTCTTCCAAAGTCTTTTTGTGTTTCAATGTCTTTTTACCATTGGTATCGATCAAAGGCACACCACTGTTAATTAAGAGATGCCTGCGGCGTCTCTTCGTCTCCATTAATCCGGAGATAAGTCTGGATGAGAGCACTATCAGCAGTATGCACGGCGCCAACTTTATCACAACACCGTAAATTAGATACGAGACGTTCTTGAAACTGCCAGTCATTTGCACCGTATACAAAGAGACGTTCTCCCTAGGTCCGGTATAATTGGCCAGCATCCTCTCCGAAATGATCCTCCTGTCCACATCCACCGACCTATGAGTCGTGGATATCTTATAAGTCAAGAACAACGGTAGACATATGATGGGACACCAGATATACGTCAAGAATATCGTGAGCAAAGTCTTCGGTATACTCGTCACAGTCTGCAGGAATCTGTTGTTCTGTCTATGCGAAATTGCAATATACCTCCAAATAGCCAAGATCACAGTCAAACAGCACGAAATGAAGTGGCATATCAAGGTGAAGAGCGCATGGAAATACGTGTAAATGGCCCACGTGTACGAAAAGAAACCTTCCGTTAATTTAGCTTCAGGATTCAGGTAGAAGTAATAAGCGAAAGGGATGTAATCCAGCATAACCAGAATATCCGATACCGCTAATCCTGTCAAGATGAGATTCGTAGGCCATCGCATCTCTTTCGTTGTTAACACGCAGATGTTGAGGATGTTCATGATCGTTCCGAAGACGCACACTATTATACTTAGATAACCGTGGATTCCGCTGTAGGTTTTGGCGAAGTCCGTGAAGTTGCAATAAGTGAAGTTCATGATGACGTCTCCGCTCGAATTTCCTCTCGTTGACACATCCATCTTTGCGTTATGTCACATCTTACCTACAACAACAACAAATAACTTATTAGTCACAATAACTTTTCAGGTACGCCTTTTGCTGCATGTAATTAAAACGATCTTACTTTAATCTTCAAAAGTAATTTCTTTTCATGAATGTAATTGCTTTACGGTCGGATCAATGGACTTGAGCTTTTCGCAAAGATCGCTTTTTCTTTCACACCCTTCTACTAATACAGCTAATCTTTGATCACATTAACCCTAATGATAGCCGATTTGGCTGTGGTCCACGTTCGAGACCCTGAATTCAGAGATCAAGGTTAAACGTCTCATTTCATAATCGAATAAAAGGTCGACTTAATAAAAACTACCAGTAAAATCAAATGTTTTATATAATAAGTAATATTTTTAGCTAGAAGAGACAACAAAGTCTTTGTATATTTGACAGCTGTCACTTTAATAAAAGGTAAAAGCTGTCATTATGTGACAGCTGTCAAAATATGGTAATTAATATATTTTCATGTAACAAAGAACACGCACCTCTTTATGTAAAGAAATCAATTTAGAATTGGGGTGCGTCTTTTATATAATTGATTTTCCAAAAATTGTCTCATACATTTGCGGTGTTTTATCGGATTATATCAAATTCGCGTTAATTATCGTGGATATCGAAAAACTTATACATCAGTATTATTGTGTTCACCGCAAATATTGTTATGTAATCGTGAGCAATTAGTGTCTCTCACGTTGACCACACTTCCCTTTTATTATTGTTTTTTTTTCTGTTCCTACCCTTCAATTTGGGCCGCAAAACCAACAGCGGAGGCCGGAGATATCCTTTACAACAGGACTCAGCGCAAATTATCCTTTATTTGCTGACCGGAAGGTCCATATTTATCGACACGTCCGACTCGATTTGTTCCTTTTGGACAAATACACGTTTCATGAAACTTTCTCGCACGGAAAGCGACGTGAAAACTGTATGAAAATACATAGAAAATGGAAATTTTTTCTAATATTTCCGTGACATTTACAAAAAAAAAAACAAAGTGTTTACATACTTTACTATTGTTATTTATTTACGTTGCATATAGAATTACACGTTTTGATGGATAATCCAGCAATTTGTCATGACTTAGTTATTTGTAACAAAAAAAAAACAAGTGACCGCGTGTAACTGGCGTGGTAATTAATCAATTTGGATTTGTTTAAAGTCCACAGCCATTATTACGAACGTTATAAATCAAATGTCATTGAAATTCCACTAGTTTTTCACTACAATATAATGAAAAAAAGTTCTAAAACACAATTTTTCATTAATAATTGCACATTAATAATTATTCTACACAAATTTAATGAAAATAAATATATTTTTTTATATAATTTCGATCTAGAAATCACTTAATTTCAATTATTTTGAATGATTGAGTTATAAAGTTTATGTGAAACGAGATAGAAACAAAGGGCGCAGAAAGTTATATAATAACAGAGTGTTGGCATTCTCTAGGACGCACGTCATTACGCCGAATTTAGTTCAAATTAAAGCGAATTGGCGCAAATGGCTAGCAATTATCTAAGTATTTGAATTATGGAATTAATTGCGCGCGTTTTTTAAATGTCCACATGGTTTTTTTATTTGTTTATATGTGTCTTAATTGGACTAATAAAAACATCCAATTGGATTAGCAACAACATAGATTAATTTACGTATAATTGTAGCAAAAATGAAGGAAATATTTAAAATATTCTTAAGAATAAAATAAAAAACAAATTTCTAAATTACTTCTGCTCAATTAATTCTATTTCAGAGAACTGAAGTTAACTTGAATGAAGTTCAGGTTTCAGAATATCTGAATCTCTATTACTTTCAGCGTTTTACCGCTTACATTGTGAAATGTTCTGATATTTCATGAAATCATATTTCTAGGAAATACAGAAGAGGATACGAGAGCTGCAAATTACCATTCACGAACGAACATTCTAAATATCACTTACGTATTATGACTACCCAATAAGAAACTTATACTTATCTCAGCAAATGCTATAACTATATTAGTTTCCGGTGGCAATCGCAAGCCCGACTGTATCAAAATCCCGGCTGTATTAAAATCCCGACTACCATAAAAATGTTATTGTAGAAATTTATAATAATAAAAGACACTGTCGGGATTTCGATATAGTCTGGATTCTGATATAGTCGGGATTTTGATTGTCGGGATTATGGTTGTCGGGATTTTGACATAGTCGGGATTTTGATATAGTCGGGATTTTAATACAGCCGGTATTTCGAACGTCGGGATTTCAATAGACGGGATTTCGATTGTCGGGCTTGCGATATAATGCAGTTCAAACAAAGAAAACATTTAATAAAAATTGTAAATAATAAAAACTATTTCCTTTTACGAAATTTGACAATTGAATCGAAATACAGAAAGGTTGATTTACGATTTCGAAATAGCAATTTAATGAAACATCAACAAATGAACAAATTTGACAATTGAATACAGAAAGGTCTTGTTTTACGAATTTTAAATAAAAATTGAGGAAAGAAAATTGAACACAAGAACAAAATTGACAATAGAGTCGAAACGCAGAAAAGTCTGGCTTTACGAATTCCAAATGCAAATTAATGAATAATCAACAAATGGAAAAAAACTCACATTTATTCATAATTTTATTTATTCATAAAAAAGTTTATACTTATCTCAAGAAAGCTTAAACTGTCTTAATTTTAGTATATTTTCAATAGTTCAAAGTTCAAACAAGGACATTTTTAATAAATAATCACCTACAATTAAACATTTTTCAAATTTCTTATATATTTTGACTTTCCAGTAAGAAGTTTATACTTATGTAAGGAAACTGTATTAGTTTAAATATATTTTCAAGAGAAAACGAAATTAAGACCAAATTTTCTACGAATATAGTTGTAAATTATCCAATACAAATAAATATTCTAAAAATTCCTTACATAATACAAGAAGTTTATACTTATCTCAGCAAAGATTATAATTATCATTGTTTTACTACATTTTGATTAGAAAACTTAGTTTGTCTTTGTCTTTAAGAAAAAAGTAATTAATACAGAAATTTAAAAAAACTAATAATTAATTAAAAAGAGTAAAATAAAGTTTTTTTTTTAATAATATTCTCTTATTATTATTTGTACAAAACAGAACAATCATCATACGAAACAAACAGTCTGTGAGTTATTTAATTAAAAGCGATGGCAAAGAGCGAGCAATCATAGAATGTGATAAAAAAAAGAATCTAGTTGCCTTTGAAATGGACACACACAGAGGTACGAAAGCCGCAAAATATTTGTTCTCTTGGAAAATGTTCCCAATTAAACGATGCACGACGAGGTAGTTTTTCCATCAACAAAAAAATAAAAGAAAACGTTTTCTATTTTCTATCTCTACCGTTTGTTTGTGGTTTTAAGCTTACTTTAAGTGCATTCATTTAGGTATGCAAGCAAACAAGTGATGTTTCGGATCGATGGAAATTCATTAAAATGGAGCAATTGTTTGCGTTTCAAAGAATTAACCTTTTACTCGAAAAGTAAGTTTTCTATTGATGAATTTCATTTGAAGAAAGGATCAATGGAAACGGAACAATTTGTTGGCTGAAATATGAGCGTAAAACGATGGATTTTGACAAGCGATTCGAATGGGTATTTGTTTAATTGAATTTCCACGCGATGATCAACGACCTTCGAGCGACGTCAATCCATCAATCAAGAGTGGATCAACAATTCAAACATGAGCTTTTAATATTTATGAACAAACATTTCACTCAGTTTGGTATAAATTAAGATATAACAGAATTATTATATAAATATTGTTTTATAATTAATTACAAATAATTTTCAGGAATTTCAGGTAATTCTAATTTCTGTTAATCTCAAATGCATCAAAATTAAATATATTTTTTTTGTGATTTGTCTTTAAAAAAAACAAATAAAAATGTAATGTTACAAAGATATAAATTACCAATATAAAATCAATAATTACAATTAGTTTAATTAAATTCTACAGGACTCACAAAAAAATATGAAATGAAATACAAATTTACCCGGTATTTGACGTAAATGTAATGAAACGAACGCGTTTCAGCGAAATCGATGTTAATAAAATTAAATCTGCGTAATGCAAAATGACAATACTGTAATTGATTCCATGAATAATGAATAAATGAAGTAATTTAATTTTGTAAAATCTCGATCAAAACAGGACAAACAAAATGGAATTTATACGCCGAATAATATTTATATAATATAGATGTTATTGTTTGCTTTTCCTTTCTCGCGTGAATCCGTAGTAAATTCAAAAGATCAAAGAGTTTAGGAACGTTAAAAGAATATTATATGAATGGTCAATAAACATATGGGTCTTCTTTGATTTTTTTTTTCAAATTTCTTCCTTATAAACCAAGAAGCTCAAGTGTATTTTTTTTTGTTCGTTACAATAATAATAATAATTCATTACAGACAGGAAATAGTATTTTAATTTATGGTTCAACCCTGAGGGAATCCATCCGAGTATTTTTATATGAAATTGTAAAGTTTAAATGGAAATTTATTTGCATTACAAATGAGAAAAATTTATCATATATATATTTTTTTTTTGTTAAAAAGTTCAAAAATTTTAAAAAAACAAGTATTTACAGTTTGCTATATTACATAAAATATTACACTTGTTTTGTGCTTTATCTTAGTGATTTTCATGATGTAAGTTATAAGTTTTGCAAATACGTTTCTATCCTTAAAATATATTTTCATCATTTACTGAAGTTCATGTAAGAGTGGTTTCATATTATAGTGATTTTCTCGTAAACTAACATAAATTTAATGGATTAAAATATTCACATTTAAGTGATTTTCTCTGAAACTTTAATAGGTTGAATGGATCCAAAAGATTCATATGAAAGTTGAATATTTGGGGAATGTAGCAAGTATTCACAAATTGCTGTGTTTTCGTCCGTTTGTCTGTAATTCGCGTTTAAATTTGAAAAATTGGAAAATTAATACTCGAAAAAGCAGTGTTTTCACATTTAATTGATTTTCTCAGAAACTTTAATTATGGTACAACCCTTAGGGAATCCATCAGAGTATTTTTATATGAAATTATAAAGTTTAAATGGAAATTTATTTGCATTACAAATGAGAGAAATTTTTCATATATATATATTTTTTTTTTTGTTAAAAAATTTGAAAAAACTAGTATTTACAATTTGCTATATTACATAAAATATTACACTTGTTTTGTGCTTTATCTTAGTGATTTTCATGATGTAGGTTATAAGTTTATGTCACGCAACTCACTTCAGTTCATCTATTTACGTTTCTACCCTTAAAATATATTTTCATCATTTACTGAAGTTCATGTAAGAGTGGTTTCATATTATAGTGATTTTCTCGTAAACTAACATAAATTGAACGGATTTAAAGATGTATATGAAAACTGGATATTTGGGGATATTTGGCTGTAATTCCAGTTTAAAATTGAAAAATTAGAAAAATAAGACTAGAAAAAATAGTGTCTTCACATTTTAGTGATTTGAATAGTTTGAATGGTTCCAAAAGATGCATATGAAAGCTGGAATGTAGCAAGTATTCACAAATTGCTGTGTTTTCATCTGTTTGGATGTAATTCGCGTTTAAAGTTAAAACATTGGAAAATGAACACTCAAAAAAGCAATGTTTTCATATTTTAGTGATTTTCTCAGAATCTTTAATAGGTTGAATGGATCCAAAAGGTGCATATGATAGCTGGATATTTGGGGAATGTAGCAAGTATTCACAAATTGCTGTGTTTTAATCCGTTTTTCTGTAATTCGCGTTTAAAGTTAAAAAATTGGAAAATTAATACTCGAAAAAGCAGTGTTTTCACATTTAATTGATTTTCTCAGAATCTTTAATAGGTTGAATGGATCGAAAAGATGCATATGAAAGCTGGATATTTGGGGAATGTAGCATGTATTCACAAATTGCTGTGTTGTCATCCGTTTGCCTGTAATTTGCGTTTAAAGTTGAAAAATTGCAAAATTAATACTCGAAAAAGCAGTGTTTTCACATTTATTTGATTTTCTCAGAAACTTTAATAGGTTGAATGGATCCAAAAGATGCATATGAAAGCTGGATATTTTGGGAATGTAGCATGTATTCACAAATTGCGATGTTTTCATCCGTTTGCCTGTAATTCGCGTTTAAAGTTGAAAAATTGCAAAATTAATACTCGAAAAAGCAGTGTTTTCACATTTAATTTTCTCAGAAACTTTAACAGGTTGAATGAATCCAAAAGATGCATATGAAAGCTGGATATTTGGAGAATGTCGCAAGTATTTACACATTGTTGTGTTTTCATCCGTTTTTCTGTAATCCGCGTTTAAAGTTGAAAAATTGGAAAATTAACACTCGAAAAAGCAGTGTTTTCACATTTTAGTGATTTTCTTAGAAAAGTGAATAGGCTGAATGGTTCCAAAAGATGCATATAAAAGCTGGATATTTGGGGAATGTAGCAAGTATTCACATATTACTCTGTATTTATACATTTATTTGCAATTTGCGTTCTAATTTGAAAAAATTTAACGCTCGAAAGGCAGTGGAAACTATAAAAGATTGAATCAATTGACAACATGCATATGAAAGCGGATATTTGCGAAATATGGCAACAATTGACACATTGTAGTAGTTTCATACATTTAGCTGTAATTCACGTTAAAAGTTGAAAAAAATTGATAACATTAACATTCGAAAAAGCATACATATAAAAGTTGGATGTTTAGGGAATGTATCGAGTATTCATACTTTAATTTCGTGTGTGTCCATAATTTTCATTCAAATTTGAAAAAAAAAAGCTTTCATAATAGAAATATTGTAATTAATATAGGTGAATTACATTTACTTTTCATTGAAGTTGTTTTGTGCGTGCAAATTGGATATGTGTATTAATGTGTTATGTGTACATTGTAATTGGTACGTTTGACATTGACGTTTTATGAGTTAATTGATCTGTCATCTACAGTTGTATTTTGTTTTGTTATGTGGTCATTATCATGGCTATAATTGACTATTTTGTATTGAATATTTTCATTATAATTGATGTTTTGTTTATAAATAATAATAAAAATGTATAAAAAATATTGTAAAAATTGTATAAATAAATTAAAAAAAATTGAACTGTCATATACAATTGGTATGACTGATAAAAAGTTATTTTCACTGACGTCTTCTTGAGTAGTTTCAGAAAGTATATAATATAATTATTTAGAATATAAACTTGTGCTGGAATTCTGAAACAATTTGGATAAAAGTTAAAGTTTCAGTCGATACATTTCCATACGCTCTCTTATTATTTTTTTATTTTTGTTTCTTAAGGGTGCATCTTTGCAGAGAAAACATCTTTGAGCACCGTCTGCAAACTTTTCCGTGTTTATAGCAACTCCCCGATACATTTTCCATAAACACAATTTTACAATATTAAAGGACCCACGTAGAGCAAACAACACACTACTCGCTCAAAACGAAAAGTTTAAATTGAAAATATTTCCAGCGAGTTTTCTCCTCTCCATAAAAATGTTGGCTTTTCCCGAAAAGATTTATCAAAAAGTTTCATTATTGGCAACAATAAGAGACCATTTAGTTTCTAGCTTTGAAAATCCAATGGATTTTCCACCTTACATCAAATTGATGTTTGCAAAGGATTGAATTGTCTGGGTTGTGTAGTAGCACAAAGACGAACGGTAACAAGAAGTTTCTTGTCACGTCTAAAATTAAGCACGGCTCGAAGCGTCCTGAGAGAGAAACAACAGGATCGCAAATTGAATATAAATACTGTAAAGGGGTTTCGGAATCAAAACGATCCGAAAAGCAATTCGAATAGACCTAAATTCAAAGTAATTACGCAACGCAAATAATTTTTGTTCGAGTCGCTCGTAATGACACGAAATGAGCAAACAAAATTACAAATTGAATTGGTAGATAATTTCACAGACTTATTTTTATTTACTTCTTATTCATTTTTATTTCATTTATTTCATTTGTTAGTCCGTTTGTAACGCCTTAGGGGGTGGCCTGTTTCCAATCAATGATTTCAAAGCCTCGACGAAAATCGGAAATGCGTATTTTAATTAACCCACTCGCCTTTATTTACCCGCCGAAAATCCAGCTTTCAATCACTTGATTTCGCGTTACGATTGGTTTTGCATGTTTATTTTCTGTGTATTCCCGAATTGAGGTTGAGCAACAAAGCGCGCCTGAAAAAGGCTGAAAGCTTTCAACATCCCCCCTTATTTTACCAAACGCTCCTGAAACCAAAAAAAAAAACAGATGTGTTTCTTCTCTTCTGAGTCTTTATGCATGTACACATTAGCTCAACATTAAATCACAATGATATGAATGATATTCGTGCTGGAAAAATAAAAAAGTTGAGGGGGGAAAAATAACAAATTCGGAGCGAAAAAAGTAAAATAAAAGGGAGGTGAGTTTATAGGTGATTAAAGCAGTTTAATGTTTATTTACACTGCGTTCTTTTTTTTTAGGGGTTGTATGGAATTTGCAAATGGATATTAAAGAACCCTCGTTGTGGCCTTCGCAGCCAGACTTTTCAGACGTATAAATTACATTAACGTCCCTTAACTTACGATTCAGGGTTTCAAAAAAAAATGTAAATAATCTTATAAAAGAAGCGAAAAGCAAAGGAAATGCGAAGACATTTTAGCGTGTACATAATCACTTTATTTTTGTTGCTTACAAAGTTTGCATAAAATATAAATTTACAAACATACAAATTTTCTAACTAAATCTCAATATTTTCTTTTGTTTTTATTCATAGTTGAAAGTAGAATAATAATAATTGATTAATGATTAATCAAAGAAATATTATATAAATTCTAATATAAAAATGTGAGATATTTTTATAAATAATTTGAGAAATATAAGTACGTGTCTGTAATGGAAGCGAACGCAGGTATTCTCATTTTGACAGGTGACATGCATTGCTATTGCGGTGGGAAGAAGCTATTATACGCGATAGAAATCTATGATGTAACGAAGCAACGCGAATACCGTTTCCAGGCACGTAAAGACCCGGTTTCCATGCCCACGGAATCTTTTATTTATTGCGCATTGTTTACACCGAATGTTATTTAAACGAACGATCGCGAAATTGCACACATTTATCATTCTGCTCTTATTAAATTATGATCCAGCTCAGTGTACATAAACACAATACATTATGCACGTTTATCGAGTTAAAAAATGTATACAAATATCAAATAATCTTAACCCTTAAGTACTACGGATGGGTCAGAGTGACCCACCTGATATTTGTTTTTATTCGCATTCTATTGATAATTTTATTGTGAAGGTCATAGTGTACTTTTTAGTAGGAACGAGTAGACTATATTTCGGGTCAAAGTGACCCCTCAATAGCAAATACGTTCTTGAAACATCATCAATATTTGGATTTCAAGCAAAATCGTAAAGAAAACAGGAACGTTTTGTGAAATATATAAAAGACCAATTTGTTCTATTTGCTCAAAAAAAAATATTCCAAGACAGTTTTGAGTAATAAAATCAGTTTCAAATGATGTTAAATTCATTAAATTATAAGAATTAATCTGTGTTTGTTCTAAAAATTAATTATTTGTTCTCTTTTTTTTTATATTTAATAAACGGGTCATTTTGACCCATAGATAATACTTGTGTTTATTATATTAATTATTAAATAATTATTTAATCCAATTTTGGGTGTAATTTCGGTGCAGTTTAATTCATGATTTATTGTTACATAACACGAATAATGTTTGTATATCGTACATTCGTATTAATTTATGGGTAGACACGAACTGTATTTGATTTAGGTGTAGGAATGAAACAGTGAAACACCTACTGAAAATAACATGAATATACACAGTTTCTGGACTAATTAATGATGCAAACGTTTTAATGAAGATGGAAAAACCGCAAACGAATCTTGGAAGTTGCATCCAAAAGGAAATAGTTTCCTCGTTCTATTTCATCTTATTTAATATCACTTTATGTACAGAAATGTAAAGTTTGTTTCCTTTACAAATCTAACATCTAATATTTGCTTTATTTTACTTTTAAACTTCAGTTAGCTACAACTTATTAATTAAAGAAAATTAATTGCAATTTTATGTTAAAAAATAAATATATATACCTCAATGGTTTATTGTTTTCTTAATTCTTGTTGAAAAAGAAGAAAAAAAACATCTGTTTTGTTGTTGGAAATTTCATATACTCAGTAAAATATTTCCATCGCGCTTTCCTCGCCTTCTTTAATTTATAGAGTCGAAGCCTGTACTTTTGTTGGTATTACAAAGAATATTCTTCGAATTGAGCAGCGAGGTGTATGCATTACCTCAAGAAACCTCATTTAATGCGAAACTTTGCGAGAAATATAGACGACTTTTATTTAATACCGAATGAATAGCATTTTTCCATTTGCATTTCCATTTTCCTTTAAAGAAGTCACCCGAATCGATAATATTAAACTCAGAAAGAAAATAAATTTATTTCTTAAACTCTCTGTTACATCGTTACTCGCGTTTCGTCTGAGAAACTCCTTTAAATATAACATTAGTCATTAATTTGTACAAGTAAAATATTATAAAATACATTAATCGCGTGGCGTCTGATAAACTCTGCTAAGAATGTTCTGCTGTTAATCCTTCAACGCATTAGTTGACAAAATAAATTTATTTATTAAAGTCTCTGTTACATCGTTACTCGCGTGGCGTCTGAGAAACTCCATTAAATATAACGTTAGTCATTAATTTATACAAGTAAAATATTATAATAAAAAAACATTAATTTGTACAAGTAAAATATTATAAAATACATTAATCGCGTGGCGTCTGATAGACTCTGCTAAGAATGTTTTGCTGTTAATCCTTCAACGCATTAGTTGAAAAATCGTCAGTATAAAGAAAATTCTGGTTGGTTTATACCCACTGACGTCTCTCAGATGCCGCGCGAGTTTAAAAAAATATAGTTTTTAATTTAAGTAAGATTTTGTATTAAACTCATAAAGTGCACTTGTGGAGCTTTTAATGATTTTTTTTAAACTTTCTATATTTTATACAAGATATTTAATTAAACTTGCAAATGTGACATAAGCTAATAGCATGTATGCACGTCAAATTATTACGTTTGATGAAATTACCAATACAATTCATTGTTCCTTGATACGTACTGTTGCAACATGTGAACTCAATGGAAGGGATGATATTGTCGGGATTATCTGGAACGGTTAACCGCGGTATCCGGGAAAACGGCTGAAAGCCGCAGAACATCCATTCCGTATGGGGATGGGAAAATTCCTCGACCGGAACTTACATAATCAATATTGAACTTCTTTCAATCCAAAAAAAACGTACAAAGAAATGAATTTATTTTAGTAAATCGTAAGATTACTTTCTACAACCAATAAGATAATTCCAACTTTAATCATTTAATCATTAAGTAATTTTGAGGTAAAGAGAATAAAATATATAGTTTGAAGCTCGAAATGTTTATCACAAAGTTCCTACGTTCGTAATAAAGCTTTATATAATCGGCTTCGTAAAAGTACTTCACGACTTTTATGCTTCTCTGACGTAATATTCCCATAAAAATGTATATTTTTTCGTCCCATCAACTTTATTTTCTTAGTTAATTTGAAAAGATATAAAAAAACACAAGAATTTCTTTATTATAATATCTCTTGTTTATTTAATTTATTTTTTTTATTCGTGTACAATTTTTGCTACTATTTCAATATAAAATCCGCTTACAAAAGAAATTTTGTTTTTTATTCCTTAATTTATATAATAATTTGTTTAAAAAATATTTAGTTTCCTACTTAGAACACAAATATTTAAAAAATCAATTAAAAAAAATAATTATTTACTCCATTTTTTTTAAATTGTAATTCAATTCGATTATTTTTACTTTGTAGTTTTTTTTTATTCATATTCCATGCATTCCATTCAAAGTTTAGATTTCATTTATGTAACAATTCCCAACCGAATTTCTGCTTTCGTGTATATATTTTTTTTTGTAATGAAAATAAAGAACAACATTTTTTATTTGTGAATTATTTTTATTTGTTTGAACGCACATTTCTGCACAATTCAACAAACACAACACTATTTCATAGAGAAAAAAAGCAATTTATTTATATTTGAAACAGTAATACTACTGTTGTTTCAAGCTCATAAACAATTGTTAAATACGCACGAAGAAACGAAATTGTGTTAATTTTGTATACAAATTCAAATAGAAGTAAATTTTATATACAAATTATGGAATAATATTTCTGGTATTATTTTTTTTAATTATTTATTTGTTTACAAATTTTTATTGATTTTAAATAAATAAACTATTATATTTCAAAAATTAATCAAGAAATCTGTTTGAAAAATTAATTTAAAAAAAATTAATAATCAAATAAATTTATAAAAAATAAACTATTTTATTTTTTGAATTTATTTGTAGTTTTGCTTAAATTTTTTGTTATATATTACATATGAAAACTAGTTTACTAGCATGTAATATGTGGTTGTTTATGTAAAAATACGAAGATTGGAATTTTCTAGGTTTTAACTTTTTTTTCACGTCTTCAAGTTTTATTTAATTACTCAATAACTATATACGCGAATTAGATAATAAAACATTCAAATTGAAGATAAAACTATGGGCTTTCCAATGAGTCCAGAAGCAGGTTTCTGTTAGTTTCCGTCTTTTTGCAATAAATTATTTAATATTATCTAAGTAGCATGTATTACAGCCTTGTTTATGTAAAAATTTGATAATTGGAATTAATATTAACTTTTTCTTTCATTTCTTCAAGTTTTATTTAATAACTCAATAACTACATATGCGAATTAGATAATCAAACATACAAATTAGAGAGTAAACTATGGACTTTTCAATGAGTCCAGAAGCAGGTTTCTGTTAGTTTCCGTCTTCTTGCAATAAATTATTTAATATTATGTTATTAGCATGCAGTACAGCCTTGTTTATGTAAAAATTCGATAATTGGAATTGATATTAACTTTTTCTTAAATTTCTTCAAGTTATATTTAATTACTCAATAACTACATACACGAATTAGATAATCAAACATGTAAATTAAAGACAAAACTATGACCATTATATTGAGACTATTATTAAGTTTCTGTTATTTTCCATTTTCTTTCAATTAATTATTTAATATTAAGTAAAAATACACTTAATGCATGAAATTGCAGAAATAATGTAAAGTTACAATCTACAGCAGTAGTAATAATTCTTTTCTCCGATTTCCAAGTGAAGATATGTGTAGGAAACATGTCGAAAATACCTATTTTTACGATGCATATCATAAAGTAAAGTCTGTAGGGCTCCGCCTTTCCGTGAATGGGCAACAGGTGAAGAAGTTATTTATTTCGCATCGCCGCATCGATGGAAAAGATGTGTTTCCGTATGCCGCGTAAATATTACTTAATTCCATTACGACGTGCGGGCGGGAAATTTAAATAATATTTCCATATGTTAGTCTGTTGGCTGCAGACATGCTCATCCTCTGTGTGTAAGGATATAGACGTGTGTGTTAGTGTGTATTATGGAAAGAAAACATGAAAACCCTCTGGACTGGAGATGTATGCTAATTTTATTCTGGAATTGATGACACAGAAATTGCGGTTCACGAGAAAAAAATATACAAGTCCGCTCATTCATTGTCGACGTCCGCATACGCTTCCGGCTCCGCTATTTTCCATTACAAAAGTTTCCATTTAGTTTCGGCAGCTCGATTCTGCGACAACGAACAACTATTTTATATTATTACACATGTAAATATTTTGGTTTCACGACGTATTTTTGTAACGTGAATTTAAGCAGATGCCAAGAAAATAACGTTCCACATTTTCTACATTAAAAATACATCAAATTTTCCCTACTAGATTAACATATAATAATATTTCAAAAATAATAAAACTCTTAATTTAGATTTTGTCCAATGAACTTTTGCCATCTGTCTCTCAACTTCATGATTCCGAGCTAATATAATTGTTGGTCTTTATCAGAAAAAAAACTGAACCAAGTGCGAATTCAGATCATCACAGTTAATGAAATGTTTACCATTGAAAGTGTTTTTCAAACTTTGATATAAAAGATAATCTAATTGAGCAAGGTCAATGCTTTTGTAGAAAGTTACTTAATTGAAAAACCAATACACATCTTCGTGATGTCGTCGAGTCGCCTGCTATGATCTATAGAAAATGGAAGAAAAGTGAATAGGATTTTCTTAAAAATTATGTAATTCAACCATTTATATAACAAAACATACTTAATATGTTCTATGTTTCTATGTTCTATAAGTAACAAAGAAACGACGTTATTTTCGACAACCCCTTCAGATAATTACATCATCTTCGTACTGCCGCCGAGTCACTATGAGCTTTAGAAATTGGAAAAAAAGTGAATTGAATTTTCCAAAAAATTGATGTTTTCAGTTTTTCGATAATAACTCGAAAAGTAGTAAACTTTTTTATGATTTTATTGCACAATCAGATGCACGCAAGCGTAGCGCAACTTTGTATGTAACAAAATTTACGTAATGTTCGTTACGTAACAGAAAAACGACGTTTTTTTCGATTTTTTTTCAGTTTTTCGTTAATAACTCGACAACCTTTTAGGTTAATTACATCATCGACCACTCGTATGAAAGCTGAATGTCTCAACTAACCAACGAGCCTACTGTCATCTTCGTACTGTCATCGAGTCGCCTGCTATGAGCTGTATAAATTGGAAAAAAAGTGAATTGAATTTGTCAAAAAAGTCATGTTTTCAGTTTTTCGTTAAT